>NW_028234077.1:97500-102262 GCF_037954325.1 Fistularia commersonii | reverse complement strand
CATTAGCTCATCAACTCATTCACATGTATGTGCCCAATGGTCCGCTTCTCCGCTCCACCGCTCCTCCGCTATAGGCCCTGGTACTCCTGATCCGCCGGACTCAGGAGAATTATGGGACGTGCTTCTGCCCTCCATCCGCTTCACAGCTCATCCGCTCCAGGCCCAGCTACCCCCTGTCCGCGCCCCCCCCCACCTAAACAAACTGTCACACACATATACACAAACGCACAAACAAACACACACACACACACACACAAGAACACACAAACAAAGAAACACACAAACACACACACACACAAACACCTTAAGTCATCATAGCTGTGCTAATAGCATTAGCCGAAACGCATCCACTACCAAACAAACATTAGCTCATCCACTCATTCACATGTGTGTGCCCAATGGTCCGGGAGCTCCAATCATACATCCGGGGGATCTATATCTGGAGAAGGTTCACAGTGGCCGGTCTAAGGCGTCCTACTGCACCCAAACTTCCCATCCTCTGCCTTTGAGAAGAGAAAAATTACCTCCGCTCCTCCATTCCTCCCACACATACACACACACCTTAACTCATCATAGCTGTGCAAATAGCATTAGCCGAAAAGCATCAACAACCAAACAAACATTAGCTCATCCACTCATTCATATGTGTGTGCCCAGGTACTCCCTGTCCGCGACCCCCCCCCACCAAAAGAAACTATCACACACATACACAAAGACACTCACACACACACACACACAGACACACATACACACCTTAAGTCATCATAGCTGTGCTAAAAGCATTAGCCGAAACGCATCCACAACCACACAAACATTAGCTTATCCACTCATTCACATGTATGTGACCAGAGGTCTGGGAGCTCCGGTCATACGTCTGGGGGAGCTATCTCCAGAGAAGGCTCACATTAGGCCGTCTAAGGGGTTCTTCTGCCCCCAAGCTTCCCCGCCTCTGAGAGAAGAAACATTACCTCCGCTCCTCTGCTCCTCCGCTTCTCAGCTCCACCGCTCCTCCGCTATTGGCCCTGGTACCCCCCCCCCCCACCTAAACACACTCACACACACACAAAAACACACAAACACACACAAAGACACTCACACACACACACACACACACACACACACACACACACACACACAAACGCACCTTAACTCATCATAGCTGTGCTAATAGCATTAGCCGAAACGCATCCACAACCAAACAAACATTAGCTCATCCACTCATTCACATGTGTGTGCCCAGTGGTCCGGGAGCTCCAATCATACGTTCGGGGGATCTATTTCCGGAGAATGCTCACATTAGCCCGTCTAAGGGGTTCTGCTGCCCCCAAGCTGCTCCGCCTCTGAGAGAAGAAACATTACCACCGCTCCTCTGCTCCTCCGCTTCTCAGCTCCACCGCTCCTCCGCTATGGGCCCTGGTACTCCCCCCCCACCCCCCCCTACCTAAACAAACTCTCACACAAAATCACTCACACACACACAAAAACACACAAACACACAAACACACATACACACACCTTAACTCATCATAGCTGTGCTAATAGCATTAGCCGAAACGCATCCACAACCAAACAAACATTCGCTCATCCACTCATTCACATGTGTGTGCCCAATGGTACTCCCTGTCCGCGACCCCCCCCCCACCAAAAGAGCCTCTCACACACACACACACAAACAAAGACACTCACACACACACAGACACAGCCATACACACACCTTAAGTCTTCATAGCTGTGCTAATAGCTTTAGCCGAAACGCATCCACAACCAAACAAACATTAGCTCATCCACTCATTCACATGTGCTCGCTCTGGTACTCCGTGTCCGCCCCCCCACCAAAACAAACTATCACACACATACACAAAAACACTCACACACACACACACACTGACACACATACACACATTAAGTCAGCATAGCTGTGCTAATAGCATTAGCCGAAACGCATCCACAACCAAACAAACATTAGCTCATCCACTCATTCACATGTATGTGCCCAGAGGTCTGGGAGCTCCGGTCATACGTCTGGGGGAGCTATCTCCAGAGAAGACTCACATTAGGCCGTCTAAGGGGTTCTTCTGCCCCCAAGCTTCCCCACCTCTGAGAGAAGAAACATTACCTCCGCTCCTCTGCTCCTCCGCTTCTCAGCTCCACCGCTCCTCCGCTATTGGCCCTGGTACCCCCCCCCCACCTAAACACACTTACACACACACAAAAACACATAAACACACACACGCGCACACACACACACACACACACACACACACACACAAACACACACACACACACACACACACAAACACACCTTAACTCATCATAGCTGTGCTAATAGCATTAGCCGAAACGCATCCACTACCAAACAAACATTAGCTCATCCACTCATTCACATGTGTGTGCCCAATGGTCCGGGAGCTCCAATCATACATCCGGGGGATCTATATCTGGAGAAGGCTCACAGTGGCCGGTCTAAGGCGTCCTACTGCACCCAAAATGCCTTTGAGAAGAGAAACATTACCTCCGCTCCTCCATTCCTCCGCTTCTCCGCTCCACCGCTCCTCCGCGATGGGCCCTGGTACCCCCCGCCCCACCTAAACAAACTCTCACACATACACACACGAACACACTCACAAAGACACAAAAACAAACAAACACACACACACACACACACACACACACACCTTAACTCATCATAGCTGTGCTAATAGCATTAGCCGAAACACATCCACAACCAAACAAACATTAGCTCATCCACTCATTCCAATGTGTGTGCCCAGTGGTCCGGGAGCTCCAATCATACGTTCGGGGGATCTATGTCCGGAGAATGCTCACATTAGCCCGTCTAAGGGGTTCTGCTGCCCCCAAGCTGCTCCGCCTCTGAGAGAAGAAACATTACCTTCGCTCCTCTGCTCCTCCGCTTCTCAGCTCCACCGCTCCTCCGCTATGGGCCCTGGTACTCCCCCCCCCCCCCACCTAAACAAACTCTCACACAAAATCACTCACACACACACAAAAACACACAAACACACAAACACACATACACACACACCTTAACTCATCATAGCTGTGCTAATAGCATTAGCCGAAACGCATCCACAACCAAACAAACATTCGCTCATCCACTCATTCACATGTGTGTGCCCAATGGTACTCCCTGTCCGCGACCCTCCCCCCCCCACCAAAAGAGCCTCTCACACACACACACACACACAAAGACACTCACACACACACAGACACACACATACACACATACACACACCTTAAGTCTTCATAGCTGTGCTAATAGCTTTAGCCGAAACGCATCCACAACCAAACAAACATTAGCTCATCCACTCATTCACATGTGTGCGCCCTGGTACTCCGTGTCCCCCCCCCCCACCAAAACAAATTGTCACACACATACATAAAGACACTCACACACACACACACACTGACACACATACACACATTAAGTCAGCATAGCTGTGCTAATAGCATTAGCCGAAACGCATCCACAACCAAACAAACATTAGCTCATCCACTCATTCACATGTGTGCGCCCTGGTAGTCCGTGTCCGCGACCGCCCCCCCCCCCCCCCCCCCCACCAAAACAAACTATCACACACATACACAAAGACACTCACACACACACACACACACTGACACACATACACACATTAAGTCATCATAGTTGTGCTAATAGCATTAGCCGAAACGCATCCACAACCAAACAAACATTAGCTCATCAACTCATTCACATGTGTGTGCCCAATGGTCCGCTTCTCCGCTCCACCGCTCCTCCGCTATAGGCCCTGGTACTCCCGATCCGCCGGACTCAGGAGAATTATGGGACGTGCTTCTGCGCTCCATCTGCTTCACAGCTCATCCGCTCCAGGCCCAGCTACCCCCTGTCCGCGCCCCCCCCCCCCCCCCACCTAAACAAACTGTCACACACATATACACAAACGCACACACAAACACACACACACACACACACACACACACAAGAACACACAAACACACAAACACACACACACACACCTTAAGTCATCATAGCTGTGCTAATAGCTCCCAAGCTTCCCCGCCTCTGAGAGGAGAAACAATACCTCCGCTACTCCGCTCCTCCGCTTCTCAGCTCCACCGCTCCTCCGCTATGGGCCCTGGTACCCCCCCCCCCCACCTAAACACACTCACACACACACAAAAACACACGCGCACACACACGCGCGCACACACACACACACACACACACAAACACACCTTAACTCATCATAGCTTTGCTAATAGCATTAGCCGAAATGCATCCACTACCAAACAAACATTAGCTCATCCACTCATTCACATGTGTGTGCCCAATGGTCCGGGAGCTCCAATCATACGTCCGGGGGATCTATATCTGGAGAAGGCTCACAGTGGCCGGTCTAAGGCGTCCTACTGCACCCAAACTTCACATCCTCTGCCTTTAAGAAGAGAAAAATTACCTCCACTCCTCCATTCCTCCGCTTCTCCGCTCCACCGCTCCTCCGCGAAGGGCCCTGGTACCCCCCCCCCACCTAAACAAACTCTCACACATACACACACGAACACACGAACACAGACACAAAAAAAACAAACACACTCACACACACACATACACACACACACACACACACACACACCTTAATTCATCATAGATGTGCTAATAGCATTAGCCGAAACGCATCCACAACCAAACAAACATTAGCTCATCCACTCATTCACATGTGTGCTCCCAATGGTAATCCCTGTCCGCGACCCCCCCCTCCCCCAC
>NW_028234077.1:57500-82500 GCF_037954325.1 Fistularia commersonii | reverse complement strand
TAAGCGAATCACGGGCAGGATTTCTGCCCTCCTCCGCTCCTCCACTCATCCGGTACAGGCCCTGGTACTCCATGTCCGCGACCCCCTCCACCTTAACAAACTGTCACAAACACACACACACACACATATACACACGCACACAAACACACTTACACACACCTTAACTCATCATAGCTGTGCTAATAGCATTAGCCAAAACACATCCACAAGCACACAAACATGATCTCATCCACTCATTCACATGTGTGTGCCCAGAGGTCCGGGAGCTCCATGTTGTAAATGGGCGGTACTTTTACCTACTACGCTACTGCTACTGGCGCTACTGCTATATCAGTGTGTTACGTCTGTGTGTTTTTGCGTCTTAACAAAGGAAGAAGAACGTTCCGTGTTTTTTTCTTTCATGCTGCCTGCAATAAAGTTTGTTCTTAAAATACAATAGGTTATGGGCCCAGAGTGTCTCTAAAAGGCTGGATTACACTGAATATTGTGTGATAGTGAACAGTATTGTGGGAACTCACAATGGAGGACAAGCTGTTTATCGACAAGCTGAGCGGACCGGAGAATTGGGCAACGTGGAAGTTTCAAATGGAACATCTGCTAAAGGCTAAAGGACTGTGGCGAATGCTAACAGAGGAAGACACATTAGCCCCAGATGCTAACGCAGCATCACAGGGTGAGTTCACGAAACAGAGAGAGAAAGCGTTCTCTGTGTTAGTGCTCAATGTAAGTTCATCCCTGTTGTACCTGATTACAAACTGTAAGACTCCCAAAGAAGTGTGGACTACACTGAAAGATATTTTTGAAAGAGACACGCTGGCAAATAAACTATTTCTGAAGAAGAAATATTTCAGGTGCGAAATGAAGGAAGGAGATGGTTTGACTGAGCACCTCAAACAAATGAAAGAACTGACTGACCAGTTATCAGCAATAGGAGCTGTAATTGAAGAGGAAGACCAAATTGTAACATTGTTGGGAAGTTTACCACCAAGTTACGCTACAGTTGTCACTGCACTGGAAACAAAGATTAACCCTAACCCTAACCCAAGCAAGAAAAACAAATCAAAAAAGAAAATCCACAAAGCTAAAAATGTGGTGTGTGAGGATGAGGATGGTTCATCTGAAAGTGCCTTTGTAGCTAGAAGGGAAAGCTCAGAAAAACCACATCAGTTTGAGTGGTTAATTGATTCTGGAGCATCAAAGCACATGACATGCGAGCAAGGAATTCTTAAGGAATACCAGCAGTTCTCAAAAGAACAGTCAGTGAAGCTCGGTGACGGCAGGGTGGTTGATGCCCTGGGAATTGGAAATGTCAACATGACAATGACCTTCAAGTCAAGCAAGGTAAAAAATGCTACGATGTATGATGTGCTGTATGTTCCAAAACTTTCTGGGAATTTATTCTCAGTGGGAGCTGCCACCAAAAAGGGAACTACGGTTCAGTTTAAGAGGTCCTGCTGCTACATTCGTGGAAAAGATGGAACTCTTAAAGGAATGGGAACACGAAGAGCTGATGGACTATATCAGCTAGATGTGAAAGGAAATGAATCAGTCACTCACAGTGCATCAGTAGCTGCTATCTTGTGGCACCGGCGCCTCGGTCACACTACCAAGCTGAAGGAACTAAAAGGTCTGGTGAACGGAGTGGACTTCTCTGCAGACAAAGAAGTACCCTTCTGTGAAGGATGTGTGGAGGGCAAGCTGGCTAAAAAGCCATTCAAGTCGATTGGAGAAATACGTTCCGAGCGCAAGATGCAGTTAATTCATCGTGATGTCTGTGGTCCCATGCAAACTGAATCTATAAGTGGATCCAAATATTTTGTGACTTTCACAGACGATTACTCAAGATGCTCCAAGGTATACTTCATGAAACAGAAGAATGAAGTGCTGTGTAAATTCAAGGAATTTGAGAAGACATTCACAAATGAGTGTGGACTAAGCATCCAGAGGCTGAGAACAGACAATGGTGGTGAGTACACCTCAAGGGAGTTTCAAGAATATTTGAAGGTTCAAGGCATCCACCATGAAATGACTGGACCTCACTCACCACAGCAAAACGGAGTTGCTGAAAGAAAAAATAGAACACTCGTTGAAGCAGCAAGGAGCATGTTGTCTCATGCTAAGTTACCAAAGATGTTCTGGGCAGAGGCTGTTGCCACAGCAGCTTACATACAGAACAGGCTGCCTACTTCTGTCCCGAAGGGAGAGACACCGTACCAGAGATGGTGTGGGAAAAAACCTAATGTGGGTCACATGAAGGTGTTTGGCTGTATTGCCTATGCACTTGTCCCAGATGAAGAGAGAAAGAAGCTGGACAAAAAGACTGTGAAGCCGCGCTTCGTGGGATATGCAAACAATGCCAGAGGCTATCGCCTGTACGATGAAGAGAAGAGGAGGATTCTGATCCGTCGAGATGTCGTCTTTGATGAATCCAACTTTAACTTGAAGCAGGAACCGAAAGTACACTGCACAGACACCGAGATAACTATGAAAATAGATGAGAGTGAAACAAAACATGACGAAGTCACTGTTGAGAGCACTGTCAGAAAAAATGACAGAATCAGAAAGCCTCCAATAAGATTTGGATATGATGAGTTTGCTGATGTAGTGACTGTTGATCATTATGCAAACATGTGTTGCGTGACAGAGCCACTCTCACTAAAAGAGGCAATGGAGAGTCCTCATGCAAAAGACTGGCAGGAGGCAGCTGACTTGGAATATGAGTCACTGCTGGAAAACGAGACATGGGACTTAGTCGACTTGCCAAGAGACAGAAAGGCAGTAGGATCCAGATGGGTGTTCAAAGTCAAGCATCGCAGTGATGGAAGAGTGGAACGATACAAGTGTAGACTCGTTGCACAGGGCTACACACAGTTGTATGGCGCTGACTATGATGAAACGTTTTCACCAGTGGTACGATTTAGCTCTATTCGTACATTACTGTCCTTTGCTGTTCAAAAGGGTCTACATGTCCACCAGATGGATGTTGTAACTGCATTCCTCAATGGACACCTGGAAGAAGAAATATACATGGAGCAACCTGAGGGCTTCATCAAAACAGGGCAGGAACATCTGGTATGCAAACTAAAAAAATCAATCTATGGACTGAGACAGTCTCCTCGCTGTTGGAACAAGGCTTTTACGGAGTTCATGATGGAAATTGGATTCAAACAGAGCACATCAGACCCCTGCGTGTTTGTGAGATCAAGACAAGAGCTTGAAATACTAGCAGTTTACGCGGATGATTTGATCCTGATTACAGAGTCCACTGAGAGCATGGACGAGCTCAAAGCAGCTCTCAAGGAGTGCTACAAGATGAAAGACATGGGTGAGCTGTCCTACATCCCAGGCATCTCTGTCATCCAAGATAAAGAAAAGAATCGTATCATTCTTCAGCAGAAGCATTACATTGAAGCCATACTTCGGAAGTATGGAATGGATAATGCAAATCCTGTGGCAACTCCTGCAGATGCCAACGTCAGGCTAAAAAGGAGTGATGGTGTCAGTATGTCAGTGCACCAGCATACCTATCAGTCAATGGTTGGAAGTCTGCTGTATGCTGCCATGGCGACAAGACCGGACATAGCTCAAGCTGTGAGTGCTGTGTCGAAGTTCAATGCAAATCCAGATGCTTCACATCTGACTGCTGTAAAGAGGATACTTCGATACTTGAAAGGGACATTAAATCTTGCTCTGAAATATGAGAGCTCAGACTCCGGAGCTTTAATCGGATACTCGGATGCTGACCGGGCTGGAGATCAAGATGATCGCCGGTCAACAACAGGCGACATCTTCCTTCTGAGTGGAGGAGCAGTAAGCTGGCTCAGCAAGAAACAATCAACAGTAGCACTTTCAACAGCAGAAGCTGAATACATCTCACTCAGTCAAGCAGCTCAAGAAGGAATCTGGCTGAAACGACTGCTGTGTGATCTCGGTGTAGAGTCTGTGTCCACAGTGATCCTTGAAGATAACCAAGGAGCCATCGCAATTGCAAAGAATCCTGTAAATCACTCCAGGACCAAACACATAGACATTCGCTACCACTATATCCGTGAATGTGTGCAGAATGGACAAATTGAACTGCAATATTGTCCAACAAATGATATGAAAGCGGATATCTTTACCAAGCCACTCGGTAGACAGAGATTTGAATATCTCAGGGGCGAGATCGGACTCTTTTTTGTTTAAAAATGCTTGACAGGTGTACGAAGAACGCTGCCGAGTCAAAGCGATTTCTAAAAAATGTGAAAAAGAGTTCCAGTATAACCAATGTGATAGGAATACTGTCTTAAAAATGGGGTGTTAAACAAGTTTACAGTTTTTGTTGTCGTGGAAGAACACAGCTTTGAAATATTATTTTCTCAGGACTTGGTGCTATTGGTAAAAGTAAGTGGGAGTGTTGTAAATGGGCGGTACTTTTACCTATAGGTGGCGCTACTGCTATATCAGTGTGTGACGTCTGCGTGTTTTTGCGTCTTAACAAAGGAAGAAGAACGTTCCGTGTTTTTTTCTTTCATGCTGCCTGCAATAAAGTTCGTTCTTAAAATACAATACTCCAGTCATACGTCCGGGGAATCCATGTCCGCAGAAGGCTCCCATTGGCCGGTCTAAGGGGTCCTGCTGCCTCAAAGATTCCCCGCCTTTGAAAAGAGAAACATTACCTCCGCTTCTCAGCTCAACCGCTCCTCCGCCATGCGCCCTGGTACTCCCGATCCTCGGAGCTCAGGCGACTTGCGTGACGTTCTTCTGCTCTCCTCCCCTCCTCCGCTTCCCCGCTCCTCCCCTCCTCCGCTATTGGCCCTGGTACTCCCGCCCTGGAAGCCCGAACCGCTGGACATATGCGAATCACGGTCCGGGCTTCCGCCCTCCTCTGCTCTTCCGCTCCTCCGCTCCTCCCCTCCTCCGCTATTGGCCCTGGTACTCCCGATCCTGCGAACTCGGGCGAATTGTGTGACGTCCTTCTGCTCTCCTCCCCTCCTTCGCTTCTCCGCTCCTCCGCTTTTCCGCTTTGGGCCCTGGAACCCCGAAACGCTGGACATAAGCGAATCACGGTCCAGGCTTCTGCCCTCCTCCGCTTCTCAAGTCCTCCGCTCCTCCGTATTTGGCCCTGGTAATCCCGATCCTCCGAACTCAGGCGAATTTCGTGACGTGCTTCTGCTCTCCTCCGCTCCTACGCTTTACCGCTTTGGACCCCAGAACCCCCAAACCGCTGGACATAAGCGAATCACGATCCGGGCTTCTTCCCTCCTCCGCTCCTCCGCTTTGGGCCCTGGAACCCTCAAACCGCTGGACATAAGCGGATCACGGGCAGGGCTTCTGCCCTCCTCCGCTCCACAACTCATCCGGTACAGGCCCTGGTACTCCATGTCCGCGACCCCCTCCACCTAAACAAGCTGTCACGCACACATACACATACACACACACACACACACACACACACACACACACACACACACACATAAACACGCACACTCACAGACTTTAACTCATCATAGCTGTGCTAATAGCATTAGCACATCCACAAGCACACAAACATTATCTCATCCACTCATTCACATGTGTTTGCCCTGAGGTCCGGGAACTCCAGTCATACGTCCGGGGGATCCATGTCCGGGGAAGGCTCCCATTGGCCGGTCTAAGGGGTCCTGCTGCCTCAAATCTTCCCCGCCTTTGAAAAGAGAAACATAACGTCCGCTCCTCCAATCCTCCGCTTCTCAGCTCCTCTGCTCCTCCGCTATGGGCCCTGGTACTCCCGATCCTCCGAGCTCAGGCGAATTGCGTGACGTGCTTCTGCTCTCCCCCCCTCCTCCGCTTCTCCGTCCCTCCGCTTTACTGCTTTTGGCCCTGGAACCCCCGAACCGCTGGACATAAGCGAATCACGGTCCAGGCTTCTGCCCTCCTCCGCTCCTCAGCTCATCCGGTACAGTGCCTGGTACTCCATGTCCGCGACCCCCTCCACCTAAACAAACTGTCACGCACACATTCACACGCACACACACGCACACACACACACACACACACACACACACACACGCACACATACACACGCACACACACACACACACACACACACACACACACACCTGAACTCATCATAGCTGTGCTAATAGCATTGGCCAAAACGTATCCACAACCAAACAAACATTAGCTCATCCACTCATTCACATATGTGTGTGCCTAGAGGTGCGGGAGCTCCAGTCATACGTCCGGGTGATCTATGTCCGGAGAAGGCTCACATTGGCCGGTCTAAGGGGTTCTTCTGCCCCCAAGCTTCCCCGCCTCTGAGAGGAGAAACATTACCTCCGCTCCTCCGCTTCTCAGCTCATCCGCTCGAGGCCCCGGTACTCCCTGTCCGCGACCCCCCCCCCACCTAAACAAATTCACACTCACACATACGCACACACACACACACACAGACACACACACACACACACACACACACAAACACACCTTAACTCATCATAGCTGTGCTAATAGCATTAGCCGAAACGCATCCACAACCAAACTGTTGCGTTTAAGTTCGCAGCTTCTTCGTTTTCCATGTTTCGGAAGGAATTCACAAGTTTGCCTTGTTTGAATCGTCTTTTATTTTCTTCTTCACAGCTCCGGGAATCAACATCGGTTAGCCATGGGACATGTACAGTACAGAGTGAGGGAAAAATTCCCGCCAGCACCGCTATACCAAAAAAAAAACACTGACGTAGAAGTTAACGTCAAGTTAGCTGAACAGTCGCGAAAAACTAAAACAAGTCCCAAACCTTGTCATAAAGTGCCATGCATTTCCTGAGAGTAGATACAAATACAACATATGTATACTAGAATGTAAACTCAAATAAAACTAATGAGATCACCTATCTCAACACCCCCTCTTGATCTCAACATCCAAAAAAAAACTTTGGACATTTTAATTTCCAAAGAACCACTTTTTGAATTTTTCTATTTTTACCTTTGTCATGAGTTTTGTCGAGATGTCTGCCAACATGTCCTCTGATGGACAATAGATAAGATTTATTTAACCCTCACTGAGTGCTTCACGAATGAAATGATATTTTACATCAATGTGTTTTGACCTTTGTCTGTTTACAGGATTCTTACTCAGTGCGATGGCCCCCTGATTGTCTCCGTAGATTGTTGTGCAACTGTACATTTTGTTGTCCATACCGTTTAACAGTTGAGACAGGTACATGTTTTCTTGTGCGGTGGTGGCTCGGCCGATGTATTCAGCCTCACATGTTGACAGGGCCACTGTGGGCTGTTTCCTTGACTTCCATGCAATGGCTGGGCCTTGTTTTGTTAAACTGAAACAGTAGCCTGTAGCGCTACGTCTGTCTTCTACAGATGATGCCCAGTCTGAATCACTGTAAGCTATCAGGTTCAAATCCTCCTTATTTGTCTTGAAACTTAGTTCATAATCAGCTGTCCCCTTCAAATACCTCAGAACATGTTTTGCAGCTACTAAGTGTTCTACTTTTGGCATTGCCAGATTCTGTGATAGTTTGCTCACTATCCAGCTGATATCAGGTCTGGTGCAAGTCATGGCATAAATAAGACTGCCTACAATCTCACGATATTCTTTGGGGTCGACAGGTTCACTTTGCTCATTTTCATCAGCTACAGGGATGCCCTCTAATTTTTGCTCACTTGGAGTAGATCTTGCTTTACATTCTGACATTCCAAATCTCTCTAGCATTTTTAGGATGTACTTTGTCTGGTTCATTTTGATTTCATCCCCCTTTTGTTCAAATTGTATGCCCAAAAAATATGATAGTTTCCCCAGGTCTTTCATGTTGAACTTGAATTTCATGTTCTGTTTAAATGTGCTGAGTGCATCATTGCTGCTTGTGGCAATAATTAAATCATCTACCCAAATTATTACAATGATTGTGTCACCATTTTCCGTCTGTTTTCTGTACACACAGTGGTCAGAGAGATTTCTCACAAAGTTGTCCTGTTCTAAATGGTCATTAAGGAGTTCATACCAGTTTCTTCCTGATTGTTTCAGGCCATAAAGAGATTTCTTTAATCTATACACTAGTTTCTCTCCTGTTTCTGACATCATTTCAAACCCTTCTGGTTGTTCCAAGAAAATCTCCTCATGTATAGGAGCATGTAAATATGCCGTCTTAACATCCATTTGATGGACAATGAGGTTATTTTGTACAGCTATCTGCATTAGTGCCCGCACTGATGTAATGTTAGCTGTCGGTGCAAAAGTTCCATAGTAGTCTATGCCTTCTGTTTGATTGTAACCCTTAGCTACATATCTGGCCTTAAATATTTGTCCTCCTTCAGCATTTTCTTTAAGGGCAAATACCCATTTTCCTCCAATTACTTTTCTCCCTTCAGGTAAAGTTGTCAGTTCAAATGTGTCATTCTGTTTAAGCGAGTCAATCTCTTCCCTCATGGCACAATTCCACCCGGGTGCCAGTGGTGACTTCAGTGCTTCACTATAATTCTGTGGGACTCCGCACACAGTCCTGTAACAGTAATCAATAGTTGTATGATTTTTATCATTGTTAATATAGTCTGTCTGATAATCCTCTAAATACCTTGGAACGACCCTTTTTCGTCTAGGATAGCGACTGGTTTGATTATATCTGGGTTTTATGTCTGACCTCGTCTCTTTTTCATTTTGGACATTTTCTGCTGTTTCTTCGTCATGTGACACATCTGCGTTAGTACTCTCATCCTCATTTTGTATATGGTTGTCTGTTTTATTTTCACTTTGTGACACATCTATACTGGTTTCATCTGTAGATTCTGTGTCTTCATATCCCTGGATTTCTGTCTCATAATCATCAGTTTGTGTTTGTTGTTCAATTCTTCCCTTTTTGATCAATTTCACCAGTCTCTGTTTTGCCACTTTTTCTGTAAGTGGATTATAGACCAGGTATGAAGGGCTTTTCTTACTGTATCCCACAAATATTCCTCTTTCACATCTGGGATCTAATTTCTTAGTGTCATGTTTGTATGCAGAACACTCAGTTCCGAATATCCACATTTTTGAGAGATTTGGCTTTCTCCCTGTTAACATGAAGTATGGGGTATTTTCGAGTCTGTCATTGTAACATCTATTTCGAATATGGGCAGCGGTCTGGACAGCATAAGGCCACAAAACCTTTGGTAATCCTTTTTCTATTAGCATACACCTTGCCATTTCAAAAAGGGTCCTCCATTATCTTTCTGCTGTCCCATTTTGATGGGGAGAGTATGGGGATGATGTTTCATGTCTTATGCCTTTCTCCCTTAGAAGAGATTGAAAAGCATTTCCTGTGAATTCAGTCCCGTTGTCTGACCTGATACATTTGACACGACCATACGCTGCACTGTCAGCAAGGAACTTCTCTGTTGCTAATGTAGCTTCACTCTTGTATTAGAGAAAATATACAAATACTGCCCCTGAATAATCATCTGTGAATGAAATGACATACTTATGCCCTTCTTGACCAGCTGGTTCAATCGGGCCTGATAAGTCAGCGTGTACCATTTTTAGGGGTGCATCAGCTTTTGCATCAGCTTGCCTGTTTCTGCTATTTGTGAATTTTCCCTCTGTGCATACGTTACAGTCTACCTTGGTCTGACCTGTAATCTTCATACCCTCGACTAAGTTTGGTCATTTTAATACATCTTTTACATTGCGGTGTCTCATAATCTCATGCCATGTTTTGACATCACAAGTTCAGTTTACTTTATCCCTGGACATCATGTCATTTACTGTATCATCATAAAGTTGTTGATAATTTACCGTTCTTATGTAGTAGAGTCTGTCACATTCCTCAATGCTGAAAATTGTTCCTTCTTTGGTTATGAATCTGTTCTCCCCTTCTTTGAATATCACGCTGGCTCCATCAGCTGTGGCTGCCTTCACCGATATGAAGTCCTGAGGATATGATGGGATGAATAAGGCTCCCCTTAAGGTTACCAGGACAGGTTTTCCTTCAATGTCCTGGAGTAACACTTCTGCATCACCTCTTTTTAGTGCCACTTTGTTTCTTCTGGTCCCGTCTGCTAGCTCCATGTAATGTTTGTTTGGGTTGAAAAACTCATCAAATCTTGTGAATTTGTCTTCTTGTGTTATGATGTGTGATGTAGCGCCACAGTCTACCATCAGTCCATTTTTTCTGATATTTTCCGGAGGGACTTTTTGACTGACCTTGAATACAAAAGTTTGCTCATCTTCCTTATCTTTGTCTTGGATGTCTGTGTTTTGTTTGACCGAGTCTTCTTTGGGCTTGGATTTTCTTCTGCATGTCTCATCGGTGTGGGTTGCGCTTCTGTGATAGCTGCACCATTTTGGCCCTGATTTTTGGTGACAAGCTTTTGCCATATGGCCACGGTTTCCACATCCATAGCAGATCACGGTTGACATGTCCACTTTCATGACATTGTCTGATTTGGTTTTGCTGTCAAACTTTTCAGTCTCTTCATAACTTCTTAGTTTACTCTTGAACTGAATAAACGTCATTTCTTCACTGCTCTGACTTACATGAATGACGAAGGGCTTGTATGGTTCTGGAAGCCCTTTCATAACCATAGCGATCATCAGCTCATCACTTATCACCTGTTTTGTGTTTCTCGGAGCGGTGACTGCCTTTTCTGCTCTGATAATGTAATCTGTTATTGTTTCGTCGGGTTCCTTCTTGAGTGAGCATAGTTCGCTGTACAGGGAAATAATTCTGGGCTTACCCTGGCTGGCATAATGATCCCGTAATATTTTCAAAGCTTTTCGACCGTCATCTGCGGCTTCCCTCATTACCAATGATAGACTTTTATCATCGAGGAACTGGATAAGCTCAGCGTAGCATTCTGCATTTTTACCTGGGTCGGGCTCAACAGTTGAAAGAATTGTCTCTTTCAAACCTTCAAGTCGCATGTGTCCCAGAAACTTTACTTCCCAAAGCTCGTAGTTGTTTTCGTCTCCATCGGCAACCAAACGTTGCCATCTTCCTCCTTTTGTTCGTAGCCTGGGCCCATAACCTGTTGCGTTTAAGTTTGCAGCTTCTTCGTTTTCCATGTTTCGGAAGGAATTCACAAGTTTGCCTTGTTTGAATCGTCTTTTATTTTCTTCTTCACAGCTCCGGGAATCAACATCGGTTAGCCATGGGACATGTACAGTACAGAGTGGGGGAAAATTCCCGCCAGCAGCGCTATACCAAAAAAGAAAACACTGACGTAGAAGTTAACGTCAAGTTAGCTGAACAGTTGCGAAAAACTAAAACAAGTCCCAAACCTTGTCATAAAGTGCCATACATTTCCTGAGAGTAGATACAAATACCACATATGTATACTAGAATGTAAACTCAAATAAAACTAATGAGATCACCTATCTCAAATCAAACAAACATTAGCTCATCCACTCATGCACATGTGTGTGCCCAATGGTCCGGGAGCTCGAATCATCCGTCCGGGGGACCTATGTCCTAGAGAAGGCTCACATTGGCCAGTCTAAGGTGCCCTGCTGCCCCCAAACTTCCCCTCCTCTGCGTTTGAGAAGAGAAACATTACCTCCGCTCCTCCGCTCCTCTGCTTCTCCGCTTCACCGTTCCTCCGCTATGGGCCTTGTTAACCCTAACCCTAACCCTAACCCTAACCCCCTGTCCGCGGCCCCCCCCCACCTAAACAAACTGTCACACACATATACACAAACGCACACACACACACACAAACACACACACACACACACACACAAGAACACACAAACACACAAAAACACACACACACACACACCTTAAGTCATCATAGCTGTGCTGATAGCATTAGCCGAAACGCATCCACAACCAAACAAACATTAGCTCATCCACTCATTCACATGTATGTGCCCAGAGGTCTGGGAGCTCCGGGCATACGTCCGGGGCATCTATGTTCGGAGAAGGCACACATTGGCCGGTCTAAGGGATCCTGCTGCCCCCAAGCTTCCCCGCCTTTGAGAAGAGAAATATAATATCGCTCCTCTGCTCCTCCGCTTCTCAACACCTCCGCTCCTCCGCTATGGGCCCTGGTACTCCTGATCCTGCGAACTCAGGAGAATTGCGTGACGTGCTTCTGCTCTCCTCCACTCCTCCGCTTCTCCACTCCTCCGCCTTTCCGCTTTGGGCCCTGGAACTCCCGAACCGCTGGATATAAGGGAATCACGGGCCGGGCTTCTGCCCTGCTCTGCTCCTCAGCTCATCCGCTTGAGGCCTTGGTACTCCCTGTCCGCGACCCCCCCCACCTAAACAAACTCTCACACACACACACAGACACACACACACACCCAAACACACACACACATACACACAGACCTTAACTGATCATAGCTGTGCTAATAGCATTAGCCGAAACGCATCCACAACCAAACAAACATTAGCTCATCCACTCATTCACATGTGTGTGCCCAATGGTCCGGCAGCTCCAATCATACGACCGGAGGATCTATGTCTGGAGAATGCTCACATTAGCCCATCTAAGGGGTTCTGCTACCCCCAAGCTTCCCTGCCTCTGAGAGAATAAACATCACCTCCGCTCCTCCGCTTCTCAGCTCCACTGCTCCTCTGCTTTGGGCCCTGGAATTCCCGAACCGCTGGACATAAGCGAATCACGGGCCGAGCTTCTGCCTTCCTCCGCTCCTCAGCTCATCCGCTCTTGGCCCTGGTACTCCCTGTCCGCGACACCCCCCCCCACCAAAAGAGCCTCTCACAATCACACACACACACACACACAAAGACACTCACACACACACACAGACACACACATACACACATACACACACTTTAAGTCTTCATAGCTGTGGTAATAGCATTAGCCAAAACGCATCTACAACCAAACAAACATTAGCTCATCCACTCATTCACATGTGTGTGCCCTGGTACTCCCTGTCCGCGACCCCCCCCCACCAAAAGAAACTATCACACACATACACAAAGACACTCACACACACACACACACAGACACGCATACACACCTTAAGTCATCATAGCTGTGCTAAAAGCATTAGCCGAAACGCATCCACAACCACAAACACTAGCTCATCCACTCATTCACATGTATGTGCCCAGAGGCCTGGGAGCTTCGGTCATACGTCTGGGGGAGCTATCTCCAGAGAAGGCTCACATTAGGCCGTCTAAGGGGTTCTTCTGCCCCCAAGCTTCCCCGCCTCTGAGAGAAGAAACATTACCTCCGCTCCTCTGCTCCTCCGCTTCTCAGCTCCACCGCTCCTCCGCTATTGGCCCTGGTACCCCCCCCCCACCTAAACACACTCACACACACACAAAAACACACAAACACACACAAAGACACTCACACACACACACACACACACACACACACACACACACACACACAAACGCACCTTAACTCATCATAGCTGTGCTAATAGCATTAGCCGAAACGCATCCACTACCAAACAAACATTAGCTCATCCACTCATTCACATGTGTGTGCCCAATGGTCCGGGAGCTCCAATCATACATCCGGGGGATCTATATCTGGAGAAGGCTCACAGTGGCCGGTCTAAGGCGTCCTACTGCACCCAAACTTCCCATCCTCTGCCTTTGAGAAGAGAAACATTACCTCCGCTCCTCCATTCCTCCGCTTCTCCGCTCCACCGCTCCTCCGCTATAGGCCCTGGTACTCCTGATCCGCCGGACTCAGGAGAATTATGGGACGTGCTTCTGCCCTCCATCCGCTTCACAGCTCATCCGCTCCAGGCCCAGCTACCCCCTGTCCGCGCCCCCCCCCACCTAAACAAACTGTCACACACATATACACGAACGCACAAACAAACACACACACACACACACACAAGAACACACAAACAAAGAAACACACAAACACACACACACACACACACACACCTTAAGTCATCATAGCTGTGCTAATAGCTCCCAAGCTTCCCCGCCTCTGAGAGGAGAAACAATACCTCCGCTACTCCGCTCCTCCGCTTCTCAGCTCCACCGCTCCTCCGCTATGGGCCCTGGTACCCCCCCCCCCACCTAAACACACTCACACACACACAAAAACACACGCGCACACACACGCGCACACACACACACACACACACACACACACAAACACACACACACACACACACACAAACACACCTTAACTCATCATAGCTGTGCTAATAGCATTAGCCGAAGCGCATCCACTACCAAACAAACATTAGCTCATCCACTCATTCACATGTGTGTGCCCAATGGTCCGGGAGCTCCAATCATACATCCGGGGGATCTATATCTGGAGAAGGTTCACAGTGGCCGGTCTAAGGCGTCCTACTGCACCCAAACTTCCCATCCTCTGCCTTTGAGAAGAGAAAAATTACCTCCGCTCCTCCATTCCTCCGCTTCTCCGCTCCACCGCTCCACCGCTCCTCCGCGATGGGCCCTGGTACCCCCCCCCCCCACCTAAACAAACTCTCACACATACACACACGAACAAACTCACACAGACACAAAAACAAACAAACACACACACACACACACACACACACACCTTAACTCATCATAGCTGTGCTAATAGCATTAGCCGAGACGCATCCACAACCAAACAAACATTAGCTCATCCACTCATTCACATGTGTGTGCCCAGTGGTCCGGGAGCTCCAATCATACGTTCGGGGGATCTATGTCCGGAGAATGCTCACATTAGCCCGTCTAAGGGGTTCTGCTGCCCCCAACCTGCTCCGCCTCTGAGAGAAGAAACATTACCTTCGCTCCTCTGCTCCTCCGCTTCTCAGCTCCACCGCTCCTCCGCTATGGGCCCTGGTACTCCCCCCCCCCCCCACCTAAACAAACTCTCACACAAAATCACTCACACACACACAAAAACACACAAACACACAAACACACATACACACACACCTTAACTCATCATAGCTGTGCTAATAGCATTAGCCGAAACGCATCCGCAACCAAACAAACATTCGCTCATCCACTCATTCACATGTGTGTGCCCAATGGTAGTCCCTGTCCGCGACCCCCCCCCCCAACAAAAGAGCCTCTCACACACACAAAAACACACAAAGACACACACACAGACACAAACATACACACATACACACACCTTAAGTCTTCATAGCTGTGCTAATAGCTTTAGCCGAAACGCATCCACAACCAAACAAACATTAGCTCATCCACTCATTCACATGTGTGCGCCCTGGTACTCCGTGTCCGCCCCCCCCCCCCCCCCACCAAAACAAACTATCACACACATACACAAAGACACTCACACACACACATACACTGACACACATACACACATTAAGTCATCATAGCTGTGCTAACAGCATTAGCCGAAACGCATCCACAACCAAACAAACATTAGCTCATCCACTCATTCACATGTGTGCGCCCTACTACTCCGTGTCCGCGAACCCCCCCCCCCCCCCCCACCAAAACAAACTATCACACACTTACACAAAGACACTCACACACACACACACACTGACACACATACACACATTAAGTCATCATAGCTGTGCTAATAGCATTAGCCGAAACGCATCCACATCCAAACAAACATTAGCTCATCAACTCATTCACATGTATGTGCCCAATGGTCCGCTTCTCCGCTCCACCGCTCCTCCGCTATAGGCCCTGGTACTCCTGATCCGCCGGACTCAGGAGAATTATGGGACGTGCTTCTGCCCTCCATCCGCTTCACAGCTCATCCGCTCCAGGCCCAGCTACCCCCTGTCCGCGCCCCCCCCCCACCTAAACAAACTGTCACACACATATACACAAACGCACAAACAAACACACACACACACACACAAGAACACACAAACAAAGAAACACACAAACACACATACACACACACACCTTAAGTCATCATAGCTGTGCTAATAGCTCCCAAGCTTCCCCGCCTCTGAGAGGAGAAACAATACCTCCGCTACTCCGCTCCTCCGCTTCTCAGCTCCACCGCTCCTCCGCTATGGGCCCTGGTACCCCCCCCCCCCCCCACCTAAACACACTCACACACACACAAAAACACACGCGCACACACACGCGCACACACACACACACACACACACACACACACACACACACAAACACACACACACACACACACACAAACACACCTTAACTCATCATAGCTGTGCTAATAGCATTAGCCGAAATGCATCCACTACCAAACAAACATTAGCTCATCCACTCATTCACATGTGTGTGCCCAATGGTCCGGGAGCTCCAATCATACGTCCGGGGGATCTATATCTGGAAAAGGCTCACAGTGGCCGGTCTAAGGCGTCCTACTGCCCCCAAACTTCCCATCCTCTGCCTTTGAGAAGAGAAAAATTACCTCTACTCCTCCATTCCTCCGCTTCTCCGCTCCACCGCTCCTCGGCGATGGGCCCTGGTACCCCCCCCCACCCCCACCTAAACAAACTCTGACACATACACACACGAACACACTCACACAGACACAAAAAACAAACAAACACACACACACACAGACACACACACACACACACACACACACCTTAACTCATCAAAGATGTGCTAATAGCATTAGCCAAAACGCATCCACAACCAAACAAACATTAGGTCATCCACTCATTCACATGTGTGTGCCCAATGGTCCGGGAGCTCCAATCATACGTTCGGGGGATCTATGTCTGGAGAATGCTCACATTAGCCCGTCTAAGGGGATCTGCTGCCCCCAAGCTTCCCCGCCTCTGAGAGGAGAAACTATACCTCCGCTCCTCTGCTCCTCCGCTTCTCAGCTCCACCGCTCCTCCGCTATGGGCCCTGGTACTCCCCCCCCCCCACCTAAACAAACTCTCACACAAAATCACTCACACACACACAAAAACACACAAACAGTCACACACACACATACACACACACCTTAATTCATCATAGCTGTGCAAATAGCATTAGCCGAAACGCATCAACAACCAAACAAACATTAGCTCATCCACTCATTCACATGTGTGTGCCCAGGTACTCCCTGTCCGCGACCCCCCCCCCCCACCAAAAGAAACTATCACACACATACACAAAGACACTCACACACACACACACACAGACACACATACACACCTTAAGTCATCATAGCTGTGCTAAAAGCATTAGCCGAAACGCATCCACAACCACACAAACATTAGCTTATCCACTCATTCACATGTATGTGACCAGAGGTCTGGGAGCTCCGGTCATACGTCTGGGGGAGCTATCTCCAGAGAAGGCTCACATTAGGCCGTCTAAGGGGTTCTTCTGCCCCCAAGCCTCCCCGCCTCTGAGAGAAGAAACATTACCTCCGCTCCTCTGCTCCTCCGCTTCTCAGCTCCACCGCTCCTCCGCTATTGGCCCTGGTACCCCCCCCCCACCTAAACAGACTCACACACACACAAAAACACACAAACACACACAAAGACACTCACACACACACACACACACACACACTCACACACACACACACACACACAAACGCACCTTAACTCATCATAGCTGTGCTAATAGCATTAGCCGAAACGCATCCACAACCAAACAAACATTAGCTCATCCACTCATTCACATGTGTGTGCCCAGTGGTCCGGGAGCTCCAATCATACGTTCGGGGGATCTATGTCCGGAGAATGCTCACATTAGCCCGTCTAAGGGGTTCTGCTGCCCCCAAGCTGCTCCGCCTCTGAGAGAAGAAACATTACCACCGCTCCTCTGCTCCTCCGCTTCTCAGCTCCACCGCTCCTCCGCTATGGGCCCTGGTACTCCCCCCCCCACCCCCCCCTACCTAAACAAACTCTCACACAAAATCACTCACACACACACAAAAACACACAAACACACAAACACACATACACACACACCTTAACTCATCATAGCTGTGCTAATAGCATTAGCCGAAACGCATCCACAACCAAACAAACATTCGCTCATCCACTCATTCACATGTGTGTGCCCAATGGTACTCCCTGTCCGCGACCCCCCCCCCACCAAAAGAGCCTCTCACACACACACACACAAACAAAGACACTCACACACACACAGACACAGCCATACACACACCTTAAGTCTTCATAGCTGTGCTAATAGCTTTAGCCGAAACGCATCCACAACCAAACAAACATTAGCTCATCCACTCATTCACATGTGTGCGCTCTGGTACTCCGTGTCCGCCCCCCCCCCCCCCCCCCCCCCCCCCCCCACCAAAACAAACTATCACACACATACACAAAAACACTCACACACACACACACACTGACACACATACACACATTAAGTCAGCATAGCTGTGCTAATACCATTAGCCGAAACGCATCCACAACCAAACAAACATTAGCTCATCTACTCATTCACATGTATGTGCCCAGAGGTCTGGGAGCTCCGGTCATACGTCTGGGGGAGCTATCTCCAGAGAAGACTCACATTAGGCCGTCTATGGGGTTCTTCTGCCCCCAAGCTTCCCCACCTCTGAGAGGAGAAACAATACCTCCGCTACTCCGCTCCTCCGCTTCTCAGCTCCACCGCTCCTCCGCTATGGGCCCTGGTACCCCCCCCCCCACCTAAACACACTCACACACACAAAAAACACACGCGCACACACACGCGCACACACACACACACACACACACACACACAAACACACACACACACACACACACACAAACACACCTTAACTCATCATAGCTGTGCTAATAGCATTAGCCGAAACGCATCCACTACCAAACAAACATTAGCTCATCCACTCATTCACATGTGTGTGCCCAATGGTCCGGGAGCTCCAATCATACATCCGGGGGATCTATATCTGGAGAAGGTTCACAGTGGCCGGTCTAAGGCGTCCTACTGCACCCAAACTTCCATCCTCTGCCTTTGAGAAGAGAAAAATTACCTCTACTCCTCCATTCCTCCGCTTCTCCGCTCCACCGCTCCTCGGCGATGGGCCCTGGTACCCCCCCCCACCCCCACCTAAACAAACTCTGACACATACACACACGAACACACTCACACAGACACAAAAAACAAACAAACACACACACACACAGACACACACACACACACACACACACACCTTAACTCATCAAAGATGTGCTAATAGCATTAGCCAAAACGCATCCACAACCAAACAAACATTAGGTCATCCACTCATTCACATGTGTGTGCCCAATGGTCCGGGAGCTCCAATCATACGTTCGGGGGATCTATGTCTGGAGAATGCTCACATTAGCCCGTCTAAGGGGATCTGCTGCCCCCAAGCTTCCCCGCCTCTGAGAGGAGAAACTATACCTCCGCTACTCCGCTCCTCCGCTCCTCCGCTTCTCAGCTCCACCACTCCTCCGCTTTGGGCCCTGGAATTCCCGAACCGCTGGACATAAGCGAATCAAGGCCGGGCATCTGCCCTCCTCCGCTCCTCAGCTCATCTGCTCGAGGCCCTGGTACACCCTGTCCGCGACCCCCCCCCCACCTAAACAAACTCACACACACACACACACAAACACACACACACACACACACACACACACACACACACACACACACACACACACACAGACACCTTAACTCATCTTAGCTGTGCTAGTAGCATTAGCCGAAACGCATCCACAACCAAACAAACATTAGCTCATCCACTCATTCACATGTGTGTGCCCAATGGTCCGGCAGCTCCAATCATACGACCGGGGGATCTATGTCCGGAGAATGCTCCCATTAGCCCGTCTAAGAGGTTCTTCTGCCCCCAAGCTTCCCCGCCTCTGAGAGAAGAAACATTACCTCCGCTCCTCTGCTCCTCCGCTTCTCAGCTCCACCGCTCCTCCGCTATGGGCCCTGGTACTCCCCCCCCCCCCACCTAAACAAACTCTCACACAAAATCACTCACACACACACAAAAACACACAAACAGTCACACACACACATACACACACACCTTAATTCATCATAGCTGTGCAAATAGCATTAGCCGAAACGCATCAACAACCAAACAAACATTAGCTCATCCACTCATTCACATGTGTGTGCCCAGGTACTCCCTGTCCGCGACCCCCCCCCCCCACCAAAAGAAACTATCACACACATACACAAAGACACTCACACACACACACACACAGACACACATACACACCTTAAGTCATCATAGCTGTGCTAAAAGCATTAGCCGAAACGCATCCACAACCACACAAACATTAGCTTATCCACTCATTCACATGTATGTGACCAGAGGTCTGGGAGCTCCGGTCATACGTCTGGGGGAGCTATCTCCAGAGAAGGCTCACATTAGGCCGTCTAAGGGGTTCTTCTGCCCCCAAGCCTCCCCGCCTCTGAGAGAAGAAACATTACCTCCGCTCCTCTGCTCCTCCGCTTCTCAGCTCCACCGCTCCTCCGCTATTGGCCCTGGTACCCCCCCCCCCACCTAAACAGACTCACACACACACAAAAACACACAAACACACACAAAGACACTCACACACACACACACACACACACACTCACACACACACACACACACACAAACGCACCTTAACTCATCATAGCTGTGCTAATAGCATTAGCCGAAACGCATCCACAACCAAACAAACATTAGCTCATCCACTCATTCACATGTGTGTGCCCAGTGGTCCGGGAGCTCCAATCATACGTTCGGGGGATCTATGTCCGGAGAATGCTCACATTAGCCCGTCTAAGGGGTTCTGCTGCCCCCAAGCTGCTCCGCCTCTGAGAGAAGAAACATTACCACCGCTCCTCTGCTCCTCCGCTTCTCAGCTCCACCGCTCCTCCGCTATGGGCCCTGGTACTCCCCCCCCCACCCCCCCCTACCTAAACAAACTCTCACACAAAATCACTCACACACACACAAAAACACACAAACACACAAACACACATACACACACACCTTAACTCATCATAGCTGTGCTAATAGCATTAGCCGAAACGCATCCACAACCAAACAAACATTAGCTCATCTACTCATTCACATGTATGTGCCCAGAGGCCTGGGAGCTCCGGTCATACGTCTGGGGGAGCTATCTCCAGAGAAGACTCAAATTAGGCCGTCTATGGGGTTCTTCTGCCCCCAAGCTTCCCCACCTCTGAGAGAAGAAACATTACCTCCGCTCCTCTGCTCCTCCGCTTCTCCGCTCCACCGCTCCTCCGCTATTGGCCCTGGTACCCCCCCCCACCTAAACACACTTACACACACACAAAAACACATAAACACACACACGCGCACACACACACACACACACACACACACACACACACACAAACACACACACACACACACACACAAACACACCTTAACTCATCATAGCTGTGCTAATAGCATTAGCCGAAACGCATCCACTACCAAACAAACATTAGCTCATCCACTCATTCACATGTGTGTGCCCAATGGTCCGAGAGCTCCAATCATACATCCGGGGGATCTATATCTGGAGAAGGCTCACAGTGGCCGGTCTAAGGCGTCCTACTGCACCCAAACTTCCCATCCTCTGCCTTTGAGAAGAGAAACATTTCCTCCGCTCCTCCATTCCTCCGCTTCTCCGCTCCACCGCTCCTCCGCGATGGGCCCTGGTACCCCCCGCCCCACCTAAACAAACTCTCACACATACACACACGAACACACTCACAAAGACACAAAAACAAACAAACACACACACACCCACACACACACACACCTTTACTCATCATAGCTGTGCTAATAGCATTAGCCGAAACACATCCACAACCAAACAAACATTAGCTCATCCACTCATTCACATGTGTGTGCCCAGTGGTCCGGGAGCTCCAATCATACGTTCGGGGGATCTATGTCCGGAGAATGCTCACATTAGCCCGTCTAAGGGGTTCTGCTGCCCCCAAGCTGCTCTGCCTCTGAGAGAAGAAACATTACCTTCGCTCCTCTGCTCCTCCGCTTCTCAGCTCCACCGCTCCTCCGCTATGGGCCCTGGTACTCCCCCCCCCCCCCCCACCTAAACAAACTCTCACACAAAATCACTCACACACACACAAAAACACACAAACACACAAACACACATACACACACACCTTAACTCATCATAGCTGTGCTAATAGCATTAGCCGAAACGCATCCACAACCAAACAAACATTCGCTCATCCACTCATTCACATGTGTGTGCCCAATGGTACTCCCTGTCCGCGACCCCCCCCCCCCACCAAAAGAGCCTCTCACACACACACACACACACACACACAAAGACACTCACACACACACAGACACACACATACACACATACACACACCTTAAGTCTTCATAGCTGTGCTAATAGCTTTAGCCGAAACGCATCCACAACCAAACAAACATTAGCTCATCCACTCATTCACATGTGTGCGCCCTGGTACTCCGTGTCCCCCCCCCCCACCAAAACAAACTATCACACACATACACAAAGACACTCACACAGACACACACACTGACACACATACACACATTAAGTCAGCATAGCTGTGCTAATAGCATTAGCCGAAACGCATCCACAACCAAACAAACATTAGCTCATCCACTCATTCACATGTGTGTGCCCAATGGTCCTCTTCTCCGCTCCACCGCTCCTCCGCTATAGGCCCTGGTACTCCCGATCCGCTGGACTCAGGAGAATTATGGGACGTGCTTCTGCCCTCCATCCGCTTCACAGCTCATCCGCTCCAGGCCAAGCTACCCCCTGTCCGCGCCCCCCCCCCACCCACACACACAAACACACACACACACACACACACACACACACACAAGAACACACAAACACACAAACACACACACACACACACACACCTTAAGTCATCATAGCTGTGCTAATAGCTCCCAAGCTTCCCCTCCTCTGAGAGGAGAAACAATACCTCCGCTACTCCGCTCCTCCGCTTCTCAGCTCCACCGCTCCTCCGCTATGGGCCCTGGTACCCCCCCCCCCCACCTAAACACACTCACACACACACAAAAACACACAAACACACACACGCGCACACACACACACACACACACACACACAAACACACCTTAACTCATCATAGCTGTGCTAATAGCATTAGCCGAAATGCATCCACTACCAAACAAACATTAGCTCATCCACTCATTCACATGTGTGTGCCCAATGGTCCGGGAGCTCCAATCATACGTCCGGGGGATCTATATCTGGAGAAGGCTCACAGTGGCCGGTCTAAGGCGTCCTACTGCCCCCAAACTTCCCATCCTCTGCCTTTGAGAAAAGAAAAATTACCTCCACTCCTCCATTCCTCTGCTTCTCCGCTCCACTGCTCCTCCGCGAAGGGCCCTGGTACCCCCCCCCCACCTAAACAAACTCTCACACATACACACACGAACACACTCACACAGACACAAAAAACAAACACACACACACACACACACACACACACACACACACACCTTAATTCATCATAGATGTGCTAATAGCATTAGCCGAAACGCATCCACAACCAAACAAACACTAGCTCATCCACTCATTCACATGTGTGTGCCCAATGGTAATCCCTGTCCGCGACCCCCCCTCCCCCACCAAAAGAGCCTTTCACACACACACACACACACACACACACACACAAAGACACTCACACACACACAGACACACACATACACACATACACACATTAAGTCATCATAGCTGTGCTAATAGCATTAGCCGAAATGCATCCACAACCAAACAAACATTAGCTCATCCAGTCATTCACATGTGTGTGCCCAATGGTCCGCTTCTCCGCTCCTCTGCTCCTCCGCTCCTCCGAAACCGCCAGACATAAGCGAATCAGGCTCCAGGCCCTGGTACTCCCAATCCGCGGGACTTACGCGATTTGTCGGCCGGGCTTCCGCTCACCTCCGCTCCTCCGCTCCACCGCTCATCCGCTCCGGGCCCTAGTACTCCTGAACTGCTGCACATCATTAAATCACGCTACAGGCCCTGGTACTCCCTGTCTCAGGGATTTAGGCATATTGTGGTCCATCATTCCGCTCTTCTCCGCTCCTCCGCTCCTCCGCTCCTCCGCTCCTCCGCTCCACCGCTCCACCGCTCCACCGCTTCTCCGTTCTTCCGCTCATCCGCTCCGTGCCGTAGTAGTCCAGAACTGCTGGACATAAGCGAATCAGGCTCTTGGCCCTGGTACTCCCTCCACGCGGGACTTGGGCAAATTGTCGGCCGGGATTCCGCTCTCCTCCGCTCCTCCGCTCCTCCGCTCCTCCGCTCCTCCGCTCCATCGCTTCTCCGTTCTTCCGCTCATCCGCTCTGCCACTCATCCGCTCCGTGCCCTAGTAGTCCAGAACTGCTGGACATAAGCGAATCAGGCTCTTGGCCCTGGTACTCCCTCTACGCGGGACTTGGGCAAATTGTCGGCCGGGATTCCGCTCTCCTCCGCTCCTCCGCTCCTGGCCCTGGTACTCCTGAACTGCTGGACATAAGCGAATCAGGCTCCAGGCCCTGGTACTCCCAATCCGCGGGACTTAGGCAAATTGTCGGCCGGGCTTCCGCTCACCTCCGCTCCTCCGCGGGACTCAAGGCGAATTGTCGCCCGGGCTTCAGCTCTCCTCCGCTCCTCCGCTCCACCGCTTCTCCCGTTCTTCCGCTCATCCGCTCTGCCGCTCCGCCGCTCCGGGCCCTGGTACTCCTGAACTGCTGGACATAAGCGATTCAGGCTCCAGACCCTGGTGCTCCCCTTCCGCGGGACTTAGGTGAATTGTCGGCCGGGCTTCCGCTCTCCTCCGCTCCTCCGCTCCTCCGCTCCACCGCTTCTCCGTTCTTCCGCTCATCCGCTCCGCCGCTCATCCGCTCCGTGCCGTAGTAGTCCAGAACTGCTGGACATAAGCGAATCAGGCTCTTGGCCCTGGTACTCCCTCTACGCGGGACTTGGGCAAATTGTCGGCCGGGATTCCGCTCTCCTCCGCTCCTCCGCTCCACCGCTTCTCCCGCTCCTCCGCTCCTCCGCTCCTGGCCCTGGTACTCCTGAACTGCTGGACATAAGCGAATCAGGCTCCAGGCCCTGGTACTCCCAATCCGCGGGACTTAGGCAAATTGTCGGCCGGGCTTCCGCTCACCTCCGCTCCTCCGCGGGACTCAAGGCGAATTGTC
>NW_028234077.1:0-47500 GCF_037954325.1 Fistularia commersonii | reverse complement strand
TTTTTTGGTTTTTGGATTTTTCCATAAGTTTTAAGGATTTTTTTTTATAATTCAAAATCGTTTATGAAGAAATTAAAATTTGGGGAACAGTTTTGCGTTCTGTTTTTGTGAATGAAGAACTTGGCCAGGCCAGTAGATCTGCGTGTTACCGGCTGGGTCTTTTACGGAGGAATAATATGTGTGACACGTCTCTTGCTTTGCAGAACTGGAGGAAGTTAAGTTTATTTTCAAGCAAATAAAAACACAACGGACAGACCAGAAGTTGGGACTGGCCCTTCAAAATAAAACGAAAATAACTGAGAGCATATTTCTCAGATAACAACATCGATGTCCGGAGAAGGTGCAGCTTTGCCGCTCCGCGGGGTCCTGTAGACCCCCCCCCCCTTCATACACACATGCAATACGCCTCGAAACGCATCGCTCGCACTGACGCGGGGAATCCTTTACCAAGCTTCCACAACAACGGCGAGAATCTCGTCGCTTCGGCCGCCGTTAGGAGGAAGGGGGGGGGGGGGGGGGGCATTAAGGGGGAGAGAGAGAGAGAGAGACATGGAGATTTTCTCAGCCTCTCATTCTTTTTTTTTTTTTTTTTTTTTAATTGAACATTAATAGTACACACAAATATACAAATGTACAAATAAACGTGGCACGGTAGAACTGAATGTCAATGAAACAACCAGGGATGAGGAAGAAAAGGACATAAGGACAAGTTAATAGTGTTAACGGTTTGTGAGAAATTTATAATGCTTGACCAAAAAAGAAATTAAAAGGAAATAATTAAATAAATAGATGGACAAATTAAATTAAAAACGAAAAAAAAAAATTGCAAGGGGAATAAACCATGTTATTTGGTCTGCGGTTTACAAGGAATTTCAGACATCAAACTGTATGTTTTTTGGTTTTTGGATTTTTCCATAAGTTTTCAGGATTTTTTTTTTTTTTTAATTATTCAAAATCGTTTATGAAGAAATTAAAATTTGGGGAACATAGCTGCATTCTGTTTTTGTGAACGAAGAACTTGGCCAGGCCAGGAGATCTGTGAGTTACCCCTCAATACCGGCTGGGTCTTTTACGGAGGAATAATATGTGTGGCACGTCTCTTGCTTTGCAGAACTGGAAGAAGTTAAGTTTATTATGCTAGACAAAAAAAGACATTGAAAGGAAATAATTAAATAAATAGATAGACAAATGAAATTAAAAACGAAAAAAAAAAATAGGAGAAACATTACTTCCGCTCCTCCAATCCTCTGTTTCTCAGCTCCACCGCTCCTCCGCTATTGGCCCTGGTACCCCCGATCCTCCGAACTCAGGCGAATTGCGTGACGTGCTTCTGCTATTCTCCGCTCGTCCGCTTTTCCGCTTTGGGGCTTGGAACCCCTGAACCGCTGGACATAAGCGAATCACGGGCAGGATTTCTGCCCTCCTCCGCTCCTCCACTCATCCGGTACAGGCCCTGGTACTCCATGTCCGCGACCCCCTCCACCTTAACAAACTGTCACAAACACACACACACACACATATACACACGCACACAAACACACTTACACACACCTTAACTCATCATAGCTGTGCTAATAGCATTAGCCAAAACACATCCACAAGCACACAAACATGATCTCATCCACTCATTCACATGTGTGTGCCCAGAGGTCCGGGAGCTCCATGTTGTAAATGGGCGGTACTTTTACCTACTACGCTACTGCTACTGGCGCTACTGCTATATCAGTGTGTTACGTCTGTGTGTTTTTGCGTCTTAACAAAGGAAGAAGAACGTTCCGTGTTTTTTTCTTTCATGCTGCCTGCAATAAAGTTTGTTCTTAAAATACAATAGGTTATGGGCCCAGAGTGTCTCTAAAAGGCTGGATTACACTGAATATTGTGTGATAGTGAACAGTATTGTGGGAACTCACAATGGAGGACAAGCTGTTTATCGACAAGCTGAGCGGACCGGAGAATTGGGCAACGTGGAAGTTTCAAATGGAACATCTGCTAAAGGCTAAAGGACTGTGGCGAATGCTAACAGAGGAAGACACATTAGCCCCAGATGCTAACGCAGCAGCACAGGGTGAGTTCACGAAACAGAGAGAGAAAGCGTTCTCTGTGTTAGTGCTCAATGTAAGTTCATCCCTGTTGTACCTGATTACAAACTGTAAGACTCCCAAAGAAGTGTGGACTACACTGAAAGATATTTTTGAAAGAGACACGCTGGCAAATAAACTATTTCTGAAGAAGAAATATTTCAGGTGCGAAATGAAGGAAGGAGATGGTTTGACTGAGCACCTCAAACAAATGAAAGAACTGACTGACCAGTTATCAGCAATAGGAGCTGTAATTGAAGAGGAAGACCAAATTGTAACATTGTTGGGAAGTTTACCACCAAGTTACGCTACAGTTGTCACTGCACTGGAAACAAAGATTAACCCTAACCCTAACCCAAGCAAGAAAAACAAATCAAAAAAGAAAATCCACAAAGCTAAAAATGTGGTGTGTGAGGATGAGGATGGTTCATCTGAAAGTGCCTTTGTAGCTAGAAGGGAAAGCTCAGAAAAACCACATCAGTTTGAGTGGTTAATTGATTCTGGAGCATCAAAGCACATGACATGCGAGCAAGGAATTCTTAAGGAATACCAGCAGTTCTCAAAAGAACAGTCAGTGAAGCTCGGTGACGGCAGGGTGGTTGATGCCCTGGGAATTGGAAATGTCAACATGACAATGACCTTCAAGTCAAGCAAGGTAAAAAATGCTACGATGTATGATGTGCTGTATGTTCCAAAACTTTCTGGGAATTTATTCTCAGTGGGAGCTGCCACCAAAAAGGGAACTACGGTTCAGTTTAAGAGGTCCTGCTGCTACATTCGTGGAAAAGATGGAACTCTTAAAGGAATGGGAACACGAAGAGCTGATGGACTATATCAGCTAGATGTGAAAGGAAATGAATCAGTCACTCACAGTGCATCAGTAGCTGCTATCTTGTGGCACCGGCGCCTCGGTCACACTACCAAGCTGAAGGAACTAAAAGGTCTGGTGAACGGAGTGGACTTCTCTGCAGACAAAGAAGTACCCTTCTGTGAAGGATGTGTGGAGGGCAAGCTGGCTAAAAAGCCATTCAAGTCGATTGGAGAAATACGTTCCGAGCGCAAGATGCAGTTAATTCATCGTGATGTCTGTGGTCCCATGCAAACTGAATCTATAAGTGGATCCAAATATTTTGTGACTTTCACAGACGATTACTCAAGATGCTCCAAGGTATACTTCATGAAACAGAAGAATGAAGTGCTGTGTAAATTCAAGGAATTTGAGAAGACATTCACAAATGAGTGTGGACTAAGCATCCAGAGGCTGAGAACAGACAATGGTGGTGAGTACACCTCAAGGGAGTTTCAAGAATATTTGAAGGTTCAAGGCATCCACCATGAAATGACTGGACCTCACTCACCACAGCAAAACGGAGTTGCTGAAAGAAAAAATAGAACACTCGTTGAAGCAGCAAGGAGCATGTTGTCTCATGCTAAGTTACCAAAGATGTTCTGGGCAGAGGCTGTTGCCACAGCAGCTTACATACAGAACAGGCTGCCTACTTCTGTCCCGAAGGGAGAGACACCGTACCAGAGATGGTGTGGGAAAAAACCTAATGTGGGTCACATGAAGGTGTTTGGCTGTATTGCCTATGCACTTGTCCCAGATGAAGAGAGAAAGAAGCTGGACAAAAAGACTGTGAAGCCGCGCTTCGTGGGATATGCAAACAATGCCAGAGGCTATCGCCTGTACGATGAAGAGAAGAGGAGGATTCTGATCCGTCGAGATGTCGTCTTTGATGAATCCAACTTTAACTTGAAGCAGGAACCGAAAGTACACTGCACAGACACCGAGATAACTATGAAAATAGATGAGAGTGAAACAAAACATGACGAAGTCACTGTTGAGAGCACTGTCAGAAAAAATGACAGAATCAGAAAGCCTCCAATAAGATTTGGATATGATGAGTTTGCTGATGTAGTGACTGTTGATCATTATGCAAACATGTGTTGCGTGACAGAGCCACTCTCACTAAAAGAGGCAATGGAGAGTCCTCATGCAAAAGACTGGCAGGAGGCAGCTGACTTGGAATATGAGTCACTGCTGGAAAACGAGACATGGGACTTAGTCGACTTGCCAAGAGACAGAAAGGCAGTAGGATCCAGATGGGTGTTCAAAGTCAAGCATCGCAGTGATGGAAGAGTGGAACGATACAAGTGTAGACTCGTTGCACAGGGCTACACACAGTTGTATGGCGCTGACTATGATGAAACGTTTTCACCAGTGGTACGATTTAGCTCTATTCGTACATTACTGTCCTTTGCTGTTCAAAAGGGTCTACATGTCCACCAGATGGATGTTGTAACTGCATTCCTCAATGGACACCTGGAAGAAGAAATATACATGGAGCAACCTGAGGGCTTCATCAAAACAGGGCAGGAACATCTGGTATGCAAACTAAAAAAATCAATCTATGGACTGAGACAGTCTCCTCGCTGTTGGAACAAGGCTTTTACGGAGTTCATGATGGAAATTGGATTCAAACAGAGCACATCAGACCCCTGCGTGTTTGTGAGATCAAGACAAGAGCTTGAAATACTAGCAGTTTACGCGGATGATTTGATCCTGATTACAGAGTCCACTGAGAGCATGGACGAGCTCAAAGCAGCTCTCAAGGAGTGCTACAAGATGAAAGACATGGGTGAGCTGTCCTACATCCCAGGCATCTCTGTCATCCAAGATAAAGAAAAGAATCGTATCATTCTTCAGCAGAAGCATTACATTGAAGCCATACTTCGGAAGTATGGAATGGATAATGCAAATCCTGTGGCAACTCCTGCAGATGCCAACGTCAGGCTAAAAAGGAGTGATGGTGTCAGTATGTCAGTGCACCAGCATACCTATCAGTCAATGGTTGGAAGTCTGCTGTATGCTGCCATGGCGACAAGACCGGACATAGCTCAAGCTGTGAGTGCTGTGTCGAAGTTCAATGCAAATCCAGATGCTTCACATCTGACTGCTGTAAAGAGGATACTTCGATACTTGAAAGGGACATTAAATCTTGCTCTGAAATATGAGAGGTCAGACTCCGGAGCTTTAATCGGATACTCGGATGCTGACCGGGCTGGAGATCAAGATGATCGCCGGTCAACAACAGGCGACATCTTCCTTCTGAGTGGAGGAGCAGTAAGCTGGCTCAGCAAGAAACAATCAACAGTAGCACTTTCAACAGCAGAAGCTGAATACATCTCACTCAGTCAAGCAGCTCAAGAAGGAATCTGGCTGAAACGACTGCTGTGTGATCTCGGTGTAGAGTCTGTGTCCACAGTGATCCTTGAAGATAACCAAGGAGCCATCGCAATTGCAAAGAATCCTGTAAATCACTCCAGGACCAAACACATAGACATTCGCTACCACTATATCCGTGAATGTGTGCAGAATGGACAAATTGAACTGCAATATTGTCCAACAAATGATATGAAAGCGGATATCTTTACCAAGCCACTCGGTAGACAGAGATTTGAATATCTCAGGGGCGAGATCGGACTCTTTTTTGTTTAAAAATGCTTGACAGGTGTACGAAGAACGCTGCCGAGTCAAAGCGATTTCTAAAAAATGTGAAAAAGAGTTCCAGTATAACCAATGTGATAGGAATACTGTCTTAAAAATGGGGTGTTAAACAAGTTTACAGTTTTTGTTGTCGTGGAAGAACACAGCTTTGAAATATTATTTTCTCAGGACTTGGTGCTATTGGTAAAAGTAAGTGGGAGTGTTGTAAATGGGCGGTACTTTTACCTATAGGTGGCGCTACTGCTATATCAGTGTGTGACGTCTGCGTGTTTTTGCGTCTTAACAAAGGAAGAAGAACGTTCCGTGTTTTTTTCTTTCATGCTGCCTGCAATAAAGTTCGTTCTTAAAATACAATACTCCAGTCATACGTCCGGGGAATCCATGTCCGCAGAAGGCTCCCATTGGCCGGTCTAAGGGGTCCTGCTGCCTCAAAGATTCCCCGCCTTTGAAAAGAGAAACATTACCTCCGCTTCTCAGCTCAACCGCTCCTCCGCCATGCGCCCTGGTACTCCCGATCCTCGGAGCTCAGGCGACTTGCGTGACGTTCTTCTGCTCTCCTCCCCTCCTCCGCTTCCCCGCTCCTCCCCTCCTCCGCTATTGGCCCTGGTACTCCCGCCCTGGAAGCCCGAACCGCTGGACATATGCGAATCACGGTCCGGGCTTCCGCCCTCCTCTGCTCTTCCGCTCCTCCGCTCCTCCCCTCCTCCGCTATTGGCCCTGGTACTCCCGATCCTGCGAACTCGGGCGAATTGTGTGACGTCCTTCTGCTCTCCTCCCCTCCTTCGCTTCTCCGCTCCTCCGCTTTTCCGCTTTGGGCCCTGGAACCCCGAAACGCTGGACATAAGCGAATCACGGTCCAGGCTTCTGCCCTCCTCCGCTTCTCAAGTCCTCCGCTCCTCCGTATTTGGCCCTGGTAATCCCGATCCTCCGAACTCAGGCGAATTTCGTGACGTGCTTCTGCTCTCCTCCGCTCCTACGCTTTACCGCTTTGGACCCCAGAACCCCCAAACCGCTGGACATAAGCGAATCACGATCCGGGCTTCTTCCCTCCTCCGCTCCTCCGCTTTGGGCCCTGGAACCCTCAAACCGCTGGACATAAGCGGATCACGGGCAGGGCTTCTGCCCTCCTCCGCTCCACAACTCATCCGGTACAGGCCCTGGTACTCCATGTCCGCGACCCCCTCCACCTAAACAAGCTGTCACGCACACATACACATACACACACACACACACACACACACACACACACACACACACACACACATAAACACGCACACTCACAGACTTTAACTCATCATAGCTGTGCTAATAGCATTAGCACATCCACAAGCACACAAACATTATCTCATCCACTCATTCACATGTGTTTGCCCTGAGGTCCGGGAACTCCAGTCATACGTCCGGGGGATCCATGTCCGGGGAAGGCTCCCATTGGCCGGTCTAAGGGGTCCTGCTGCCTCAAATCTTCCCCGCCTTTGAAAAGAGAAACATAACGTCCGCTCCTCCAATCCTCCGCTTCTCAGCTCCTCTGCTCCTCCGCTATGGGCCCTGGTACTCCCGATCCTCCGAGCTCAGGCGAATTGCGTGACGTGCTTCTGCTCTCCCCCCCTCCTCCGCTTCTCCGTCCCTCCGCTTTACTGCTTTTGGCCCTGGAACCCCCGAACCGCTGGACATAAGCGAATCACGGTCCAGGCTTCTGCCCTCCTCCGCTCCTCAGCTCATCCGGTACAGTGCCTGGTACTCCATGTCCGCGACCCCCTCCACCTAAACAAACTGTCACGCACACATTCACACGCACACACACGCACACACACACACACACACACACACACACGCACACATACACACGCACACACACACACACACACACACACACACACACACCTGAACTCATCATAGCTGTGCTAATAGCATTGGCCAAAACGTATCCACAACCAAACAAACATTAGCTCATCCACTCATTCACATATGTGTGTGCCTAGAGGTGCGGGAGCTCCAGTCATACGTCCGGGTGATCTATGTCCGGAGAAGGCTCACATTGGCCGGTCTAAGGGGTTCTTCTGCCCCCAAGCTTCCCCGCCTCTGAGAGGAGAAACATTACCTCCGCTCCTCCGCTTCTCAGCTCATCCGCTCGAGGCCCCGGTACTCCCTGTCCGCGACCCCCCCCCACCTAAACAAATTCACACTCACACACACGCACACACACACACACACAGACACACACACACACACACACACACACAAACACACCTTAACTCATCATAGCTGTGCTAATAGCATTAGCCGAAACGCATCCACAACCAAACTGTTGCGTTTAAGTTCGCAGCTTCTTCGTTTTCCATGTTTCGGAAGGAATTCACAAGTTTGCCTTGTTTGAATCGTCTTTTATTTTCTTCTTCACAGCTCCGGGAATCAACATCGGTTAGCCATGGGACATGTACAGTACAGAGTGAGGGAAAAATTCCCGCCAGCACCGCTATACCAAAAAAAAAACACTGACGTAGAAGTTAACGTCAAGTTAGCTGAACAGTCGCGAAAAACTAAAACAAGTCCCAAACCTTGTCATAAAGTGCCATGCATTTCCTGAGAGTAGATACAAATACAACATATGTATACTAGAATGTAAACTCAAATAAAACTAATGAGATCACCTATCTCAACACCCCCTCTTGATCTCAACATCCAAAAAAAAACTTTGGACATTTTAATTTCCAAAGAACCACTTTTTGAATTTTTCTATTTTTACCTTTGTCATGAGTTTTGTCGAGATGTCTGCCAACATGTCCTCTGATGGACAATAGATAAGATTTATTTAACCCTCACTGAGTGCTTCACGAATGAAATGATATTTTACATCAATGTGTTTTGACCTTTGTCTGTTTACAGGATTCTTACTCAGTGCGATGGCCCCCTGATTGTCTCCGTAGATTGTTGTGCAACTGTACATTTTGTTGTCCATACCGTTTAACAGTTGAGACAGGTACATGTTTTCTTGTGCGGTGGTGGCTCGGCCGATGTATTCAGCCTCACATGTTGACAGGGCCACTGTGGGCTGTTTCCTTGACTTCCATGCAATGGCTGGGCCTTGTTTTGTTAAACTGAAACAGTAGCCTGTAGTGCTACGTCTGTCTTCTACAGATGATGCCCAGTCTGAATCACTGTAAGCTATCAGGTTCAAATCCTCCTTATTTGTCTTGAAACTTAGTTCATAATCAGCTGTCCCCTTCAAATACCTCAGAACATGTTTTGCAGCTACTAAGTGTTCTACTTTTGGCATTGCCAGATTCTGTGATAGTTTGCTCACTATCCAGCTGATATCAGGTCTGGTGCAAGTCATGGCATAAATAAGACTGCCTACAATCTCACGATATTCTTTGGGGTCGACAGGTTCACTTTGCTCATTTTCATCAGCTACAGGGATGCCCTCTAATTTTTGCTCACTTGGAGTAGATCTTGCTTTACATTCTGACATTCCAAATCTCTCTAGCATTTTTAGGATGTACTTTGTCTGGTTCATTTTGATTTCATCCCCCTTTTGTTCAAATTGTATGCCCAAAAAATATGATAGTTTCCCCAGGTCTTTCATGTTGAACTTGAATTTCATGTTCTGTTTAAATGTGCTGAGTGCATCATTGCTGCTTGTGGCAATAATTAAATCATCTACCCAAATTATTACAATGATTGTGTCACCATTTTCCGTCTGTTTTCTGTACACACAGTGGTCAGAGAGATTTCTCACAAAGTTGTCCTGTTCTAAATGGTCATTAAGGAGTTCATACCAGTTTCTTCCTGATTGTTTCAGGCCATAAAGAGATTTCTTTAATCTATACACTAGTTTCTCTCCTGTTTCTGACATCATTTCAAACCCTTCTGGTTGTTCCAAGAAAATCTCCTCATGTATAGGAGCATGTAAATATGCCGTCTTAACATCCATTTGATGGACAATGAGGTTATTTTGTACAGCTATCTGCATTAGTGCCCGCACTGATGTAATGTTAGCTGTCGGTGCAAAAGTTTCATAGTAGTCTATGCCTTCTGTTTGATTGTAACCCTTAGCTACATATCTCGCCTTAAATATTTGTCCTCCTTCAGCATTTTCTTTAAGGGCAAATACCCATTTTCCTCCAATTACTTTTCTCCCTTCAGGTAAAGTTGTCAGTTCAAATGTGTCATTCTGTTTAAGCGAGTCAATCTCTTCCCTCATGGCACAATTCCACCCGGGTGCCAGTGGTGACTTCAGTGCTTCACTATAATTCTGTGGGACTCCGCACACAGTCCTGTAACAGTAATCAATAGTTGTATGATTTTTATCATTGTTAATATAGTCTGTCTGATAATCCTCTAAATACCTTGGAACGACCCTTTTTCGTCTAGGATAGCGACTGGTTTGATTATATCTGGGTTTTATGTCTGACCTCGTCTCTTTTTCATTTTGGACATTTTCTGCTGTTTCTTCGTCATGTGACACATCTGCGTTAGTACTCTCATCCTCATTTTGTATATGGTTGTCTGTTTTATTTTCACTTTGTGACACATCTATACTGGTTTCATCTGTAGATTCTGTGTCTTCATATCCCTGGATTTCTGTCTCATAATCATCAGTTTGTGTTTGTTGTTCAATTCTTCCCTTTTTGATCAATTTCACCAGTCTCTGTTTTGACACTTTTTCTGTAAGTGGATTATAGACCAGGTATGAAGGGCTTTTCTTACTGTATCCCACAAATATTCCTCTTTCACATCTGGGATCCAATTTCTTAGTGTCATGTTTGTATGCATAACACTCAGTTCCGAATATCCACATTTTTGAAAGATTTGGCTTTCTCCCTGTTAACATGAAGTATGGGGTATTTTTGTGTCTGTCATTGTAACATCTATTTCGAATATGGGCAGCGGTCTGGACAGCATAAGGCCACAAAACCTTTGGTAATCCTTTTGCTATTAGCATACACCTTGCCATTTCAAAAGGGGTCCTCCATTGTCTTTCTGCTGTCCCATTTGGATGGGGAGAGTATGGGGATGATGTTTCATGTCTTATGCCTTTCTCCCTTAGAAGAGATTGAAAAGCATTTCCTGTGTATTCAGTCCCGTTGTCTGACCTGATACATTTGACACGACCATACGCTGCGCTGTCAGCAAGGAACTTCTCTGTTGCTAATGTAGCTTCACTCTTGTATTTGAGAAAATATACAAATACTGCCCCTGAATAATCATCTGTGAATGAAATGACATACTTATGCCCTTCTTGACCAGCTGGTTCAATCGGGCCTGATAAGTCAGTGTGTACCATTTTTAGGGGTGCATCAGCTTTTGCATCAGCTTGCCTGTTTCTGCTATTTGTGAATTTTCCCTCCGTGCATACGTTACAGTCTACGTTACAGTCTACCTTGGTCTGACCTGTAATCTTCATACCCTCGACTAAGTTTGGTCATTTTAATACATCTTTTACATTGCAGTGTCCCATAATCTCATGCCATGTTTTGACATCACAAGTTAAGTTTACTCTATCTCTGGACATCATGTCATTTACTGTATCATCATAAAGTTGTTGATAATTTACCGTTCTTATGTAGTAGAGTCTGTCACATTCCTCAATGCTGAAAATTTTTCCTTCTTTGGTTATGAGTCTGTTCTCTCCTTCTTTGAATATCACGCTGGCTCCATCAGCTGTGGCTGCCTTCACCGATATGAAGTCCTGAGGATATGATGGGATGAATAAGGCTCCCCTTAAGGTTACCAGGACAGGTTTTCCTTCAATGTCCTGGAGTAACACTTCTGCATCACCTCTTTTTAGTGCCACTTTGTTTCTTCTGGTCCCGTCTGCTAGCTCCATGTAATGTTTGTTTGGGTTGAAAAACTCATCAAATCTTATGAATTTGTCTTCTTGTGTTATGATGTGTGATGTAGCGCCACAGTCTACCATCAGTCCATTTTTTCTGATATTTTCCGGAGGGACTTTTTGACTGACCTTGAATACAAAAGTTTGCTCATCTTCCTTATCTTTGTCTTGGATGTCTGTGTTTTGTTTGACCGAGTCTTCTTTGGGCTTGGATTTTCTTCTGCATGTCTCATCGGTGTGGGTTGTGCTTCTGTGATAGCTGCACCATTTTGGCCCTGATTTTTGGTGACAAGCTTTTGCCATATGGCCACGGTTTCCACATCCATAGCAGATCACCGTTGACATGTCCACTTTCATTACATTGTCTGATTTGGTTTTGCTGTCAAACTTTTCAGTCTCTTCATAACTTCTTAGTTTACTCTTGAACTGAATAAACGTCATTTCTTCACTGCTCTGAGTTACGTGAATGACGAAGGGCTTGTACGGTTCTGGAAGCCCTTTCATAACCATAGCGATCATCAGCTCATCACTTATCACCTGTTTTGTGTTTCTCAGAGCGGTGACTGCCTTTTCTGCTCTGATAATGTAATCTGTTATTGTTTCGTCGGGTTCCTTCTTGAGTGAGCATAGTTCGCTGTACAGGGAAATAATTCTGGGCTTACCCTGGCTGGCGTAATGATCCCGTAATATTTTCAAAGCTTTTCGACCGTCATCTGCGGCTTCCCTCATTACCAATGATAGACTTTTATCATCGAGGAACTGGATAAGCTCAGCGTAGCATTCTGCATTTTTATCTGGGTCGGGCTCAACAGTTGAAAGTATTGTCTCTTTCAAACCTTCGAGTCGCATGTGTCCCAGAAACTTTACTTCCCAAAGCTCGTAGTTGTTTTCGTCTCCATCGAAAACCAAACGTTGCCATCTTCCTCCTTTTGTTCGTTGCCTGGGCCCATAACCTGTTGCGTTTAAGTTTGCAGCTTCTTCGTTTTCCATGTTTCGGAAGGAATTCACAAGTTTGCCTTGTTTGAATCGTCTTTTATTTTCTTCTTCACAGCTCCGGGAATCAACATCGGTTAGCCATGGGACATGTACAGTACAGAGTGAGGGAAAAATTCCCGCCAGCACCGCTATACCAAAAAAAGAACACTGACGTAGAAGTTAACGTCAAGTTAGCTGAACAGTCGCGAAAAACTAAAACAAGTCCCAAACCTTGTCATAAAGTGCCATACATTTCCTGAGAGTAGATACAAATAAAACATATGTATACTAGAATGTAAACTCAAATAAAACTAATGAGATCACCTATCTCAACAGTCCTTAAGTCCTTTGCTTCCTCATGCCTGGTTGTTTCATTGACATTCAGTTCTACCTTGCCATGTTTATTTGTACATTTGTATATTTGTGTGTACTATTTATGTTCAATTAAAAAAAAAAAAAAAAAGAATGAGAGGCTGAGAAAATCTCCATGTCTCTCTCTCTCCCCCCCTTAATGCCCCCCCCCCCCTCTTCCTCACGGCGGCCGACGCAATGTGATTCTCGCCGTTGTTGTGGAAGTAGGGTAAAGGATTCCCCGCGTCGGTGCGAGCGATGCGTTTCAAGGCGTATTGCATGTGTGTATGGAGGGGGGGGGGTCTACAGGATACCGCAGGCCGGCAATGGTGCACCTTCTGCGGACATCGATCACCGAAACGTCGGCGTGGAGCTCCCGGAGCAGCCGGCGTGTACATGTGAATGAATGGAAGAGCTAATGTGTGTGTGGTGGTGGGGGGGGGGGGGGGGGGGGGGGGGGGGCGTTTCGGCTTGACGGGAAAGAAACCAAATGTGTCACAAATGCAAAAGTTTGGTGCTGTGTGCTATGCATACAAGCACAACAAAAAGAAACTTGACTCAAGAGGTGAGAAGGGAGTTTTCATTGGATATGACAAAAATAGTCCAGCTTATTTTGTATATTATCCAAATAGTGAAAGAGTACTAAAACAGACTGCTAAAATTTGTGTCGAACCCATCTCCAGAGCAACAAACCCAGACAGAGATGAGCTCAGACCAGGATGATGATGATAATGATGATGATGATGATGATGATGATGATGATGATGATGATGATGATGATGATGATGATGATCACTTAGACATTTAAAGAGGCAAGGAGTTCCCTCAATGCTGACAAGTGGATGAAATCTATGGACGAAGAGATGGAGTCATTGAGAGAGAAGAACACTTTTACCCTAACACAGCTACCCCAAGGCAAGTGTGCAGTGGGGGTGGGGGTGGGGGGTGGGGGGCGTATGCGCTAAAAAGAAATGAAGATGGCACAAACAAATATAAAGCTCGTTATGTTGCTAAGGGCTACAGTCAAAAGTATGGCACGGATTTCGAGGAAACATTTTCTCCAACAGCAAATATGACAAGTGTGAGGGTGTTTATGCAGAAATCAGTTCCGGAAAATTTGTTCTTACACCAAATGGATGTAAAGACAGCCTATCTTCATGCACCCATAGATTGTGAGCTCTGTGTAGAACAACCAGAAGGGTATGAAGTGACAAATAAAAAACAGAAGCTGGTGTGTAAACTTAAAAAGTCACTATACGTCCCTGAACAAGCCGGTCGTCATTGGGATCTGATGCTCCATTCTTACTTGATTGACAATGACTTTATTCAGAATGAAGCAGATCATTGTGTTTATGTCAAAGAAAACCAAAATGACAAGGTCATCATCATAATATGGGTAGATGATTTAATCATAGCTGCGAGTGATGAGGAAGTAATGAAAGAGGTGAAAATCATGCTTACAGCTAGATTTAAAATGAAGGACATGGGCAAAGTGATCAAAATCAATACCCAGAAAATATGTCAGTCAGAAGAGTGTGTTAAGATGTCACAAAGAAAATATGTGGAAAGGTAGCCCTACAGTATTGTCCAACACAAGAGATGCCGGCACATGTTATGACAAAGCCTGCATCACAGTTGAAGTTGTTGAATTTTTCAAAGTTGTTGTTTGTTGTTTGGGTCATGAGTATTTTATTTTGATGTAAATGGGCAAAGATACCAATCATATGAGAGCAAGTGGGGGCGTTGTTAACTGAGAAATATGCTCTCAATTATTTTCCGTTTTATTTCCAAGGGCCAGTCTCAGCTTCCGGTCAACAGGATCCCGCAGACCGGCCAAGGTGCACCTTCTTCGGACACGGATCCCCGTGACGTCGGCGTGAAGCTCCGGGAGCACCAGACATGCACATATGAATAAGCGAAGGAGTCAACTCCATAAGTCCTCCACTCACGGCCTCGGTGTCACTGAATCGAGCAATTTGGTTTTTAATGTTTAAAAATCGGCTTAACATTGAGGTGGAAAACACAGCGGTATCGTTAAAATACAGTAACAGGGTGATAACATCCATGTAAGAAGTGGAGGGGGATTTATTGCACTCACGGCCCCACTCGTTTATTCCTCTCATACACAGCGGCCAGATCACCTGCTGGAGCTCCAAGCGCTGTGCACAGTCGGATGCCGCCATCTAGCGGACATAAAATGTAAGGAAGCGGAGGGAGAAAGCCATCCGGTGTTCCCCGAGTAGCGGCGACGAACGAGTTTAGAGCCGTGGAGAAGGTTTGCTTCCCCCCCAACCTCTCTTTCTTACTTCTTCTTCTTCTTCTTCTTCTTCTTCTTCTTCTTCTTCTTCTTCTTCTTCTTCTTCTTCTTCTTCTTCTTCTTCTTCTTCTTCTCCTTCTTCTTCTTCTTCTTCTTCTTCTTCTTCTTCTTCTTCTTCTTCTTCTTCTTTTGTCTTTTCCCGTCAGGTGTGGCCACAGCGAGTCAACTTTCTCCATCTAACCCTATTCTCCGTATCCTCCTCTCTCACACCAACTACCTTCATATCCTCTCTCACCACGTCCATAAATCCTCTCTTTGGTCTTCCTCGAGACCTCTTGCCTTGCAGCTCCAATTCCAGCATCCGTCTACCAATATATTCTCTATCCCTCCTCTGTACATGACCGAACCATCTCAGTCTGGCTTCTCCGACCTTCTCTCCAAAACATCGAACATGTGCTGTTCCTCTGATACTCATTCCTGATCCTATCAATCCTGGTCACTCCGTAAGAGAACCTCAACATCTTCATATCTGCAACCTCTAGTTCTGCCTGCTGTCTTTTTGTCATTGTAACAGTTTCTAGTCCATACATCATCGCTGGTCTCACCACTGTCTTGTACACCTTTCCTTTTATTCTGGCCGATAGTCTTCTATCACATAGTACCCCTGACACTTTTCTCCAGAAAAGAAGAAGGGGAAGAAGAAGAAGAAGAAGAAGAAGAAGAAGAAGAAGAAGAAGAAGAAGAAGAAGAAGAAGAAGAAGAAGAAGAAGAAGAAGAAGAAGAAGTAAGAAAGAGAGGTTGGGGGGGAAGCAAACCTTATCCATGGCTCTAAACTCGTTCGTCGCCGCTACTCGGGGAACACCGGATGGCTTTCTCCCTCCGCTTCCTTACATTTTATGTCCGCTAGATGGCGGCATCCGACTGTGCACAGCGCTTGGAGCTCCAGCAGGTGATCTGGCCGCTGTGTATGAGAGGAATAAACGAGTGGGGCCGTGAGTGCAATAAATCCCCCTCCACTTCTTACATGGATGTTATCACCCTGTTACTGTATTTTAACGATACCGCTGTGTTTTCCACCTCAATGTTAAGCCGATTTTTAAACATTAAAAACCAAATTGCTCGATTCAGTGACACCGAGGCCCTGAGTGGAGGACTTATGGAGTTGACTCCTCCGCTTATTCATAAGTGCATGTCTGGTGCTCCCGGAGCTTCACGCCGACGTCACGGGGATCCGTGTCCGAAGAAGGTGCACCTTGGCCGGTCTGCGGGGTCCTGTTGACCGGAAGCTGAGACTGGCCCTTCGAAATAACACGGAAAATAATTGAGAGCATATTTCTCAGTTGACAACGCCCCCACTTGCTCTCATATTATTGGTATCTTTGCCCATTTACATCAAAATAAAATACTCATGACCCAAACAACAACTTTGAAAAATTCAACAACTTAAACTGCGATGCAGGCTTTGTCATAACATCTGCCGGCATCTCTTGTGTTGGACAATACTGTAGGGCTACCTTTCCACATATTTTCTTTGTGACATCTTAACACACTCTTCTGACTGACATATTTTCTGGGTATTGATTTTGATCACTTTGCCCAAGTCCTTCATTTTAAATCTAGCTGTCAGCATGATTTTCACCTCTTTCATTACTTCCTCATCACTCGCAGCTATGATTAAATCATCTACCCATATTATGATGATGACTTTGTCATTTTGGTTTTCTTTGACATAGACACAATGATCTGCTTCATTCTGAATAAAGTCGTTGTCAATCAAGTAAGAATGGAGCATCAGATTCCAATGACGACCTGCCAAATTTTCCTGAACTGATTTCTGCATGAACACCCTCACACTTGTCATATTTGCTGTTGGAGAAAATGTTTCCTCAAAATCCGTGCCATACTTTTGACTGTAGCCCTTAGCAAAATAACGAGCTTTATATTTGTTTGTGCCAACTTCATTTCTTTTTAGCGCATACACCCACCCCCCCACCCCCACTGCACACTTGCCTTGGGGTAGCTGTGTTAGGGTCAAAGTGTTGTTCTCTCTCAATGACTCCATCTCGTCGTCCATAGATTTCATCCACTTGTCAGCATTGAGGGAACTCCTTGCCTCTTTAAATGTCTGTGGGACACCACACGCCAGTCTATAACAGTAGTCAATGTTAGTGAACACTTGGTCATCGTCAATAGCACTAGTCACATAACCATTAAAGTAACTGGGCTTCTTTTTGGTTCTAGTTGATCGTCTCACATTGTCTGCACTGCTTGGCTTTGTCACACGGTCAGATACGGGGCTGCCCATTTCCAAGGTGTACAAAGGTGTACAAGACAGTGGTGAGACCAGCGATGATGTATGGACTAGAAACTGTAGAAGAAGAAGAAGAAGAAGAAGAAGAAGAAGAAGAAGAAGAAGAAGAAGAAGAAGAAGAAGTTAGAAAGAGAGGGTGGGGGGGAAGCAAACCTTCTCCACGGCTCTAAACTCGTTCGTCGCCGCTACTCGGGGAACACCGGATGGCTTTCTCCCTCCGCTTCGTTACATTTTATGGCCGCTAGATGAAGATCATCATCATCATCATCATCATCATCATCCTGATCTGAGCTCATCTCTGTCTGGGTTTGTTGCTCTGGAGATGGGTTTGTCACAAATTTTAGCAGTCTGTGTTTTTAGTACTCTTTCACTATTTGGATAATATACAAAATAAGCTGGACTATTTTTGGCATATCCAATGAAAACTCCCTTCTCACCTCTTGAGTCAAGTTTCTTTTTGTTGTGCTTGTATGCATAGCACACAGCACCAAACATTTGCATTTGTGACACATTTCGTTTCTTTCCCATCAACATAAAGTAAGCCGTCTGCTTTGTCCGATTATTAAAGCATCAGTTCCTGACTGCTGCTGTCTGCACTGCATGGGTCCACAATGTTTTGGGTAGGTTGCTTCCTAGTAACATGCACCATGCCATGTCGAATAAAGTCCTCCAGTTTCTCTCTGCTTTCCCGTTTTGGTGTGGTGAGTATGGCGCTGACGTTTCATGTCTAACACCCCGTTTAGTCATTAGTCCTTGGTACTCTTTTGACATAAACTCAGTACAATTGTCAGATCTCATACACTTAATCTTCCCATAAGGGGCAGTGTCTGCTGAGAATCTCTCTGTGGCACTCACTGTACCACTCTTTTGTTTGAGAAAGTACACAAAAATTGTGTTGGAATAATCATCAGTAAACGACAATGCAAATCTGTGTCCATCTATAGATATGGGATCTACTGGCCCTGCCAGATCTGTATGCACTAAATCAAACACCTCTGTTGCTCTTGCATCAGGCTCTCTGTTTCTGATCTGCACAAACTTCCCTTGAATACACACTTCACATGGTGATACAGGTTTTTCAGTTTTCCCTTTGATTACCATACCATCAACCACTTTTGTCAACTTTTGTACATCGCTCTAATTACAATGGCTGAAAATTTCATGCCATGTTTGTAAATCAAAACACCCATTGCATTTGTCATTACTTTCATCTGCTGTAGATAGGTAGTAAAGTGTGTTCTGCACATTAATAGGAAATACAGTACCGTCACTCATTTTGACTATGTCTTTTCCTTCATTGAAGATTACCGTTGCTCCGCTTGCTGTGGCGGCCATCACAGAAAAAATGTCCTGTGGACAGGAAGGGATGAACAGTGCGTTTCTCAGTGGTGCTGTGTGGTGACGTCCTCTGCTGTCTATGAGGATCACCTCTGCCTCTCCCCGCTGCTTCGCCACGCCTTGACACTTGGTTGCGTCTGCCAGCTCAACATGGTGTGTGTCAGCTCTGAACGTCACTGAAAAACACGGAAGTCAGCAAATTTGAGCTTTTCTTCACTTTGAGTCACATGAACTGCAAATGGTTTGAACGATTCTGGAAGTCCCTTTAGCACCATAGCTATGAGAAGATCATCACTCATGACTTCCTCTGCATTTCTTAGCACCGTGATTATAGTCTCTGCCCTAATCACAAAGTCTGTTACGCTTTCATTGCTTCCTTTCTGCAGTTTTGTCAGGTCAGTATACAGGTTTATAATGCCAGGCTTCCCTTTACCTGCGTAATACTCTCGTAGCATCTTCAGTGCCTTTCTCCCATCATCTGCAGCTTCGCGCATGACCAGGCCTAGACTTTTGTCATCTAAAAACTGGATCGGTTTCGGCATTGGCCATTTCATTCTGCTCCTTGTCCTTCGCCTCCTCGTCATCGTCATCAAATTCTGGAGTTTCACTCAGAATTGTGTCTTTGAGCCCCTGCAGCCGCATGTAGGCCAAGCATTTAGTCTCCCAGAGTTCATACTGCTTCTCATCTTCCACACCGAGACAGTCTCTGGTGGCGATCGGTAAATGTAACGGCAGGAGACCAAACTGATTGTTATGTTTGTACGGTAATGCCAATATCAATGTCTCATAACCCGACTATACAACCTCATCCAATTAACCAAAGTGAGACCTTGTCTATAATATGGGTATATTCCCAAGGATTGAGTCAGAGATTTGGAATTTTTCAGAATATAACAAATACCTCAGTCCTTCCTTTTCTGCCTTACGATCCATCCAAATGGCGATTACCAGCTGATTATTCTATGGTAACCAATAAAACTGTCATTGAGGGATTCACTCTAATGACAATACAAAAGACACCACCATTTTGTATGAAACGACAGTGTGGTAAGAAAGAGCATTATCTAGGCCAACTACAGTGTGACACTGTGCTAGATAAGGAAACGGATAGACCGGTTAGGAAAACCTATGACTACTATAATAATAGTATATGTGAGGTTGGAAAGTGGGGAATGGGCGTGTGTGCCATGAATCTGACAGCCCTCAAGCCATTATTGGGCATTGAAACAAACCTCACCAAATCTGGTATACCACCATGGAGGATTTTTGCATTCCCACACAAATACGGTTATCCATACATGCCCAAAAACACATGTATGGATTTGTGGCAAACGAGCATTTCTGTATCTGCCTGAACATTGGTGTGGCACATGCTATTTGGCCCGATTAGGAAGTGCTATGACTTTTATACCAGAGCATAACATGACTCATAGCGTACAACTCATTAGGCCTATGGGACATGAACGTAGTCGAAGAGCCTTGATAAGTGACTCTAGAGGAATACTTATGACAATGTTCCCTAACTATGGTGTAGCCTACTCGGGACATCGAATGAATGAGGTCTGGGCGACATTACAGAACCTAACGTCAAGGGTTCTAGAATTGAATGGACTGATACAAAACAATCCAGAGACTATGGCTATGAAAGAAATGCTTTTACAAAATCGTATGGCTTTAGATATTGTCTTAGCCAAGGAAGGTGGTGTATGTGCGATAATAGGACAACAATGTTGCACATATATCCCAGACATGCGAGACAATTTCACAGCAATTCATGACAAATTGACGACATTAAAGAACCAACTAGAGGGTAAAGAGGACAGTGATACTTTAATGTCGTTTTTACAGTTTGACCCTCTTGGATGGATCATCAACGGAACTTGGTGGCAAATACTTTTAAAGTGCCTTACACCTGTGATTGTGATTCTTATTTTGTTTTGTTTATTTACTATGTGCGTTATTCCTTGTTTGAGAAGCATGATTGCTAAAATGGCTTCCGCAGCCTTTGTCCAGATGGCAATAGTAGCAGTGCAGACCCAACCAAGGACTCACTACACTGGACAGATATATGAGCAACTGCCTATAAGTGATTCAGAAAAAGAAAATGATAATGATTCGACTGTGGAGGACGACGACCATGATGTTGTATGAAGTGTTATCTGTAAACTATGTACCAACATGGCATGATGATGCTGAAGAGTTTAACATTGTTCGGAGTCTCATAAACAGGAGAGAATTGTTAGAGTTTACTCTCTATTTCTATAACTATGTTATTTCGACTACTCACATGAAGTTAGCCAGACATGCTAGAGCACAAAAGACCTTTGTCCTCTAACAAGAGTTGGGCCCTCCAAGATATTCCAATGGTCGTAAACATCTTTAGATAAGAACCTACCCCCCATAAACGTAAATCTAAACGAGGATAAACGCTTCTGGAGAGAAACCTGACCACCCCTGTATATCATCCTGGTCAACTATTACTATATACTATTGAATAAATGTTGTTATGTAAATAAACACTTTCACACAATAAAAAGCCGAGCAAGGAGGAACTCGGGGGGATTCTCTGGATCTTGGCTCCAAAGAGTCTCCCCCTCTGCAGAGCACAAAAGAATAGTCGCTTGTCTGTGTTATTTCTTATGATAACCTCAGTCTCCTCTTTACAGGTTTTAACTTAGACCAGCATGAATTACAATTACTCTCCAACAGCCGCGAGTGGAGCATCTACCTGCATGTCCAGAAGCTTCCTGTTCAGCAGGGCAGGTCGAATGGTGTTAAAAGCACTGGAGAAGTCAAAGAACATGACTCTCACAGTGCTTCCTGCCTCCTCCAGGTGTGTGTAGATTCTGTGCAGCAGGAAGATGATGGCGTCTTCCACTCCTATCCGTGGGTGGTATGCGAACCGCAGGGGGTCCAGCGAAGGTCCGACGACTGTGCCAAGGTGCCTCAGGACGAGCCTCTCCAGCGACTTCATGACGTATGATGTCAGGGCCACCGGTCTGTAGTCGTTGTGTCTGCTGGGATGCTTCACCTCGGGCGCTGGAACCAGGCATGAGGTTTTCCACCGGTCGGGGACAACCATCTGGGTCAGGCTCAGGTTGAAGAGATGTGAGAAGATCCCACACAGCTGAGAGGCACATCCTTTCAGCACTCTGGGGCTAAGGCCGTCAGGGCCAGCAGCTTTCCTGGGAGGAAGGCGGCTGAACTCTCTTCTCACCTCCTCAGCGGTGAAGGCGACAGGAGGGGGTGGAGAGAGTCCCAGTGGGGGGCAGAGAGAGTCCCAGTGGGGGGCAGGACGGCTGAGGTGTAAACGAGACATCGTCCAGGGAAGCAGAAGAGGTGCGTGGGGGAGGGGGAAAGCTCCTTAAAGTGAGGGGTGAGGGCACAGGGGAAGGAAAGTCCTGAGAGGAACTGGGGGGAGGGTGGGCGGAGGCACCTTCATCAAATCTGTTAAAAAACAGGTTTAGTTTGTTTGCCTCCTGCAAGTCTCCTTCCATCATCTGGCTTGCTTGTTTTCCATGGCCAGTGATGAGTTTGCAGTATCGTCGCTCTTCTCAGCGGCTCCAAACTGTCTTCAGCCGTCTTTGGGGGTTTCCTGGGCCCATAACCTGTTATCAGAGGTTATCTGTGCAGTAGATCTGCGTGCTACCCCTCAATACCGACTGGGTCTTTTACGGAGGAATAATATGTGTGACACGCCTCTTGCTTTGCAGAACTGGAAGAAGTTGAGTTTATTTTCAAGCAAATAAAAACACTACGGACAGACCGGAAGCTGGGACTGGCCATTCAAAATAAAAGGGAAATAACTGAGAGCATATTTCTCAGATAACAACTGCACTTTCTGTCCAGAATTGAGATTCCCTGGAGTGACAGTCGGGGTAACTGTGGTTGTACGGTTCGGTGCGTCATTATATTTTTGGTCAGGAATACAAATTGTCGAGGCAGTGCGTTTCGTAACTTTACCAACTCTAATATGGGAGGCTTAAATCTGTGTGTAGTACAGAACTGTTCATAGTCTAGAGGACTGCCATTGTCATCCATCAAGTCAATTATTGACCATATACCTTTCTCAAAGCATTCCTTGTAAAACAGAGGTTTGTTGCCACGCAGTACATATCTATTGTTCCAAATTATTGTACTGTGTGGTGAGAAATTGTGTACATATATCATTTTCCAGTATAATAGTATTTGTTTATGGAACTCTGAAAATTGGACAGGAATCTTGTTGATATCCAAGTCAGAGATAAGTAGAAGACTTAGGCCGCCGACTATGTTGAATAAGTAGTTTGGAGTACAATACCAGAAAGAATAATGATGTTTGATCCAGGATTTCAACCAGTTCACCTTCAATGTCCCATTCAGGCAGTCCAACTCTATCACTTTCAGCCCTCCTTCACTTGTTTCTTTCACCGTATGTGATTTTTTTAGATGGTGTGGTCTGTTCCTCCAGATAAAGTTGAAATTTATTTGGTTAATAGATTTTATGAGTTGATTTGGAGCAGCATTGGAATACACTGGGTATATACATCTGGATAAACATTCCATTTTACTCAAATATATCCGGCCTAATATTGATAAATCTCTTTGGAGCCATATATTCAATTTAGCTTTACTTTGATTCAGTTTAGATTCAATGTTCCTGGACTGATTTAACTTTTGGTCCTTAGATAGGAAAATGCTCAAGTATTTTATTTCTGATTTGATAGGAACATTGCTGTTTTCCTTTAGTGGCAGCTCAAGAAGTTTGCATTTCTTTAAGTTTAATGACAATCCTGAAGCCTTGGAGAATGTTTTAATTTTTTCAACGCTTATTGGGACTTGATGTTCATTTTTCAAAACTAAGGTTGTGTCATCTGCCAGCAGGCTAATAACAATTTCTGTCCCCGACATTATTTCTGTCCCACACATACACACACACACACACACACACACACACACACACACACACACTCACACACACTTTAATTCCACTCTTTTATATACGCATGTCTGGAGTTCCGGGAGCTCGTTCTCAACGTTCTGGGGATAATCATAGCTGTGCTGATAGCATTCGCCGAAACGCGCCCCCCCCCACACCACCAGCACCACCACCACCCCACACACATTAGCTCCTCCATTCATTCACATGTACACGCCGGCTGCTCCGGGAGCTCCACGCCGACGTTTCGGTGATCGATGTCCGCAGAAGGTGCACCATTGCCGGTCTGCGGTGTCCTGTAGACCCCCCCCCCCCCCCCCTCCATACACACATGCAATACGCCTTGAAACGCATCGCTCGCACCGACGCGGGGAATCCTTTACCCTACTTCCACAACAACGGCGAGAATCGCGTTGCGTCGGAAGGGGGGGGGGGGGGGGGGGGCATTAAGGGGGGGAGAGAGAGAGGCATGGAGATTTTCTCAGCCTCTCATTCTTTTTTTTTTTTTTTTAATTGAACATAAATAGTACACACAACTATACAAATGTACAAATAAACATGGCAAGGTAGCACTGAATGTCAATGAAACAACCAGGCATGAGGAAGCAAAGGACATAAGGACATTCGTTCTGTATGGAATCAGAAGTTAATAGTGTTAACGGTTGTGAGAAATTTACAATGCTAGACAAAAAAAGAAATTAAAATGAAATAATTAAATCAATAGATTGACTAATAAAAAATTAAAACGAAAAAAAGATTGCAAGGGGAGTACAACATGTAATTAAGTTGGCGACTCACAAGGAATCTCAGATATCAAACTGTATATTTTTTGTTGATTATATATAGATATATACAAAACAAACATATATTGTTTGTTGTTGTTTATTTTTGGGATATATTGAGGAATATTTGTTGGAAAGGAGTCACAATCGCTTTTTGACAATGTCGAAGTGTATAGGTAGCGATAGAATTTAAAGATTTCAGTGGAAATTATAGCCTCATCTGTAATTTCCTTGTTGTTAAGACGGGCTTCCGCTTTGCTCCGCTCCTCCGCTCCTCCGCGCCTCCGCTGCGGAACCAGGTACTACCGATCCGCCGGACTCAGGTGAATTGCGGACAGGGCTTTTGCTGTCCTCCGCTTCTCCGCTTTTGGCCCTGGAACTCCCGAACCGCTGGACATAGGCGAATCACGGTCCGGGCTTCTGCTCTCCTCCGCTCCTCACCTCATCCGCTCCAGGCCCTGGTACTCCCTGTCCGCGGGACCCCCCCCCCCCCACCACCACCACCACCACCACCACCAAAACAAACTCTCACACACAGATAAACACACGCACACACACACACACACACCCAGACACACACACACCAACACACACACAAACACACACACACACACACACACACACCTGAACTCATCATAGCTGTGCTAATAGCATTGGCCAAAACGTATCCACAACAAAAGAAACATTAGCTCATCCACTCATTCACATATGTGTGTGCCTAGAGGTGCGGGAGCTCCAGTCATACGTCCGGGTGATCTATGTCCGGAGAAGGCTCACATTGGCCGGTCTAAGGGGTTCTTCTGCCCCCAAGCTTCCCCGCCTCTGAGAGGAGAAACATTACCTCCGCTCCTCCGCTTCTCAGCTCATCCGCTCGAGGCCCCGGTACTCCCTGTCCGCGACCCCCCCCCCACCTAAACAAATTCACACTCACACACACGCACACACACACACACACAGACACACACACACACACACACACACACAAACACACCTTAACTCATCATAGCTGTGCTAATAGCATTGGCCAAAACGTATCCACAACAAAACAAACATTAGCTCATGAGAGGAGAAACATTACCTCCGCTCCTCCGCTTCTCAGCTCATCCGCTCGAGGCCCCGGTACTCCCTGTCCGCGACCCCCCCCCCACCTAAACAAATTCACACTCACACACACGCACACACACACACACACACAGACACACACACACACACACACACACCTTAACTCATCATAGCTGTGCTAATAGCATTAGCCGAAACGCATCCACAACCAAACTGTTGCGTTTAAGTTCGCAGCTTCTTCGTTTTCCATGTTTCGGAAGGAATTCACAAGTTTGCCTTGTTTGAATCGTCTTTTATTTTCTTCTTCACAGCTCCGGGAATCAACATCGGTTAGCCATGGGACATGTACAGTACAGAGTGAGGGAAAAATTCCCGCCAGCACCGCTATACCAAAAAAAAACACTGACGTAGAAGTTAACGTCAAGTTAGCTGAACAGTCGCGAAAAACTAAAACAAGTCCCAAACCTTGTCATAAAGTGCCATGCATTTCCTGAGAGTAGATACAAATACAACATATGTATACTAGAATGTAAACTCAAATAAAACTAATGAGATCACCTATCTCAACACCCCCTCTTGATCTCAACATCCAAAAAAAAACTTTGGACATTTTAATTTCCAAAGAACCACTTTTTGCATTTTTCTATTTTTACCTTTGTCATGAGTTTTGTCGAGATGTCTGCCAACATGTCCTCTGATGGACAATAGATAAGATTTATTTAACCCTCACTGAGTGCTTCACGAATTAAATGATATTTTACATCAATGTGTTTTGACCTTTGTCTGTTTACAGGATTCTTACTCAGTGCGATGGCCCCCTGATTGTCTCCGTAGATTGTTGTGCAACTGTACATTTTGTTGTCCATACCGTTTAACAGTTGAGACAGGTACATGTTTTCTTGTGCGGTGGTGGCTCGGCCGATGTATTCAGCCTCACATGTTGACAGGGCCACTGTGGGCTGTTTCCTTGACTTCCATGCAATGGCTGGGCCTTGTTTTGTTAAACTGAAACAGTAGCCTGTAGTGCTACGTCTGTCTTCTACAGATGATGCCCAGTCTGAATCACTGTAAGCTATCAGGTTCAAATCCTCCTTATTTGTCTTGAAACTTAGTTCATAATCAGCTGTCCCCTTCAAATACCTCAGAACATGTTTTGCAGCTACTAAGTGTTCTACTTTTGGCATTGCCAGATTCTGTGATAGTTTGCTCACTATCCAGCTGATATCAGGTCTGGTGCAAGTCATGGCATAAATAAGACTGCCTACAATCTCACGATATTCTTTGGGGTCGACAGGTTCACTTTGCTCATTTTCATCAGCTACAGGGATGCCCTCTAATTTTTGCTCACTTGGAGTAGATCTTGCTTTACATTCTGACATTCCAAATCTCTCTAGCATTTTTAGGATGTACTTTGTCTGGTTCATTTTGATTTCATCCCCCTTTTGTTCAAATTGTATGCCCAAAAAATATGATAGTTTCCCCAGGTCTTTCATGTTGAACTTGAATTTCATGTTCTGTTTAAATGTGCTGAGTGCATCATTGCTGCTTGTGGCAATAATTAAATCATCTACCCAAATTATTACAATGATTGTGTCACCATTTTCCGTCTGTTTTCTGTACACACAGTGGTCAGAGAGATTTCTCACAAAGTTGTCCTGTTCTAAATGGTCATTAAGGAGTTCATACCAGTTTCTTCCTGATTGTTTCAGGCCATAAAGAGATTTCTTTAATCTATACACTAGTTTCTCTCCTGTTTCTGACATCATTTCAAACCCTTCTGGTTGTTCCAAGAAAATCTCCTCATGTATAGGAGCATGTAAATATGCCGTCTTAACATCCATTTGATGGACAATGAGGTTATTTTGTACAGCTATCTGCATTAGTGCCCGCACTGATGTAATGTTAGCTGTCGGTGGAAAAGTTTCATAGTAGTCTATGCCTTCTGTTTGATTGTAACCCTTAGCTACATATCTGGCCTTAAATATTTGTCCTCCTTCAGCATTTTCTTTAAGGGCAAATACCCATTTTCCTCCAATTACTTTTCTCCCTTCAGGTAAAGTTGTCAGTTCAAATGTGTCATTCTGTTTAAGCGAGTCAATCTCTTCCCTCATGGCACAATTCCACCCGGGTGCCAGTGGTGACTTCAGTGCTTCACTATAATTCTGTGGGACTCCGCACACAGTCCTGTAACAGTAATCAATAGTTGTATGATTTTTATCATTGTTAATATAGTCTGTCTGATCATCCTCTAAATACCTTGGAACGACCCTTTTTCGTCTAGGATAGCGACTGGTTTGATTATATCTGGGTTTTATGTCTGACCTCGTCTCTTTTTCATTTTGGACATTTTCTGCTGTTTCTTCGTCATGTGACACATCTGCGTTAGTACTCTCATCCTCATTTTGTATATGGTTGTCTGTTTTATTTTCACTTTGTGACACATCTATACTGGTTTCATCTGTAGATTCTGTGTCTTCATATCCCTGGATTTCTGTCTCATAATCATCAGTTTGTGTTTGTTGTTCAATTCTTCCCTTTTTGATCAATTTCACCAGTCTCTGTTTTGACACTTTTTCTGTAAGTGGATTATAGACCAGGTATGAAGGGCTTTTCTTACTGTATCCCACAAATATTCCTCTTTCACATCTGGGATCTAATTTCTTAGTGTCATGTTTGTATGCATAACACTCAGTTCCGAATATCCACATTTTTGAAAGATTTGGCTTTCTCCCTGTTAACATGAAGTATGGGGTATTTTTGTGTCTGTCATTGTAACATCTATTTCGAATATGGGCAGCGGTCTGGACAGCATAAGGCCACAAAACCTTTGGTAATCCTTTTGCTATTAGCATACACCTTGCCATTTCAAAAAGGGTCCTCCATTGTCTTTCTGCTGTCCCATTTTGATGGGGAGAGTATGGGGATGATGTTTCATGTCTTATGCCTTTCTCCCTTAGAAGAGATTGAAAAGCATTTCCTGTGTATTCAGTCCCGTTGTCTGACCTGATACATTTGACACGACCATACGCTGCGCTGTCAGCAAGGAACTTCTCTGTTGCTAATGTAGCTTCACTCTTGTATTTGAGAAAATATACAAATACTGCCCCTGAATAATCATCTGTGAATGAAATGACATACTTATGCCCTTCTTGACCAGCTGGTTCAATCGGGCCTGATAAGTCAGTGTGTACCATTTTTAGGGGTGCATCAGCTTTTGCATCAGCTTGCCTGTTTCTGCTATTTGTGAATTTTCCCTCCGTGCATACGTTACAGTCTACGTTACAGTCTACCTTGGTCTGACCTGTAATCTTCATACCCTCGACTAAGTTTGGTCATTTTAATACATCTTTTACATTGCAGTGTCCCATAATCTCATGCCATGTTTTGACATCACAAGTTAAGTTTACTCTATCTCTGGACATCATGTCATTTACTGTATCATCATAAAGTTGTTGATAATTTACCGTTCTTATGTAGTAGAGTCTGTCACATTCCTCAATGCTGAAAATTTTTCCTTCTTTGGTTATGAGTCTGTTCTCTCCTTCTTTGAATATCACGCTGGCTCCATCAGCTGTGGCTGCCTTCACCGATATGAAGTCCTGAGGATATGATGGGATGAATAAGGCTCCCCTTAAGGTTACCAGGACAGGTTTTCCTTCAATGTCCTGGAGTAACACTTCTGCATCACCTCTTTTTAGTGCCACTTTGTTTCTTCTGGTCCCGTCTGCTAGCTCCATGTAATGTTTGTTTGGGTTGAAAAACTCATCAAATCTTATGAATTTGTCTTCTTGTGTTATGATGTGTGATGTAGCGCCACAGTCTACCATCAGTCCATTTTTTCTGATATTTTCCGGAGGGACTTTTTGACTGACCTTGAATACAAAAGTTTGCTCATCTTCCTTATCTTTGTCTTGGATGTCTGTGTTTTGTTTGACCGAGTCTTCTTTGGGCTTGGATTTTCTTCTGCATGTCTCATCGGTGTGGGTTGTGCTTCTGTGATAGCTGCACCATTTTGGCCCTGATTTTTGGTGACAAGCTTTTGCCATATGGCCACGGTTTCCACATCCATAGCAGATCACCGTTGACATGTCCACTTTCATTACATTGTCTGATTTGGTTTTGCTGTCAAACTTTTCAGTCTCTTCATAACTTCTTAGTTTACTCTTGAACTGAATAAACGTCATTTCTTCACTGCTCTGAGTTACGTGAATGACGAAGGGCTTGTACGGTTCTGGAAGCCCTTTCATAACCATAGCGATCATCAGCTCATCACTTATCACCTGTTTTGTGTTTCTCAGAGCGGTGACTGCCTTTTCTGCTCTGATAATGTAATCTGTTATTGTTTCGTCGGGTTCCTTCTTGAGTGAGCATAGTTCGCTGTACAGGGAAATAATTCTGGGCTTACCCTGGCTGGCGTAATGATCCCGTAATATTTTCAAAGCTTTTCGACCGTCATCTGCGGCTTCCCTCATTACCAATGATAGACTTTTATCATCGAGGAACTGGATAAGCTCAGCGTAGCATTCTGCATTTTTATCTGGGTCGGGCTCAACAGTTGAAAGTATTGTCTCTTTCAAACCTTCGAGTCGCATGTGTCCCAGAAACTTTACTTCCCAAAGCTCGTAGTTGTTTTCGTCTCCATCGAAAACCAAACGTTGCCATCTTCCTCCTTTTGTTCGTTGCCTGGGCCCATAACCTGTTGCGTTTAAGTTTGCAGCTTCTTCGTTTTCCATGTTTCGGAAGGAATTCACAAGTTTGCCTTGTTTGAATCGTCTTTTATTTTCTTCTTCACAGCTCCGGGAATCAACATCGGTTAGCCATGGGACATGTACAGTACAGAGTGAGGGAAAAATTCCCGCCAGCACCGCTATACCAAAAAAAGAACACTGACGTAGAAGTTAACGTCAAGTTAGCTGAACAGTCGCGAAAAACTAAAACAAGTCCCAAACCTTGTCATAAAGTGCCATACATTTCCTGAGAGTAGATACAAATAAAACATATGTATACTAGAATGTAAACTCAAATAAAACTAATGAGATCACCTATCTCAACAGTCCTTAAGTCCTTTGCTTCCTCATGCCTGGTTGTTTCATTGACATTCAGTTCTACCTTGCCATGTTTATTTGTACATTTGTATATTTGTGTGTACTATTTATGTTCAATTAAAAAAAAAAAAAAAAAGAATGAGAGGCTGAGAAAATCTCCATGTCTCTCTCTCTCCCCCCCTTAATGCCCCCCCCCCCCTCTTCCTCACGGCGGCCGACGCAATGTGATTCTCGCCGTTGCTGTGGAAGTAGGGTAAAGGATTCCCCGCGTCGGTGCGAGCGATGCGTTTCAAGGCGTATTGCATGTGTGTATGGAGGGGGGGGGTCTACAGGATACCGCAGGCCGGCAATGGTGCACCTTCTGCGGACATCGATCACCGAAACGTCGGCGTGGAGCTCCCGGAGCAGCCGGCGTGTACATGTGAATGAATGGAAGAGCTAATGTGTGTGTGGTGGTGGTGGGGGGGGGGGGGGGCGTTTCGGCTTGACGGGAAAGAAACCAAATGTGTCACAAATGCAAAAGTTTGGTGCTGTGTGCTATGCATACAAGCACAACAAAAAGAAACTTGACTCAAGAGGTGAGAAGGGAGTTTTCATTGGATATGACAAAAATAGTCCAGCTTATTTTGTATATTATCCAAATAGTGAAAGAGTACTAAAACAGACTGCTAAAATTTGTGTCGAACCCATCTCCAGAGCAACAAACCCAGACAGAGATGAGCTCAGACCAGGATGATGATGATAATGATGATGATGATGATGATGATGATGATGATGATGATGATGATGATGATGATGATGATGATGATGATGATGATCACTTAGACATTTAAAGAGGCAAGGAGTTCCCTCAATGCTGACAAGTGGATGAAATCTATGGACGAAGAGATGGAGTCATTGAGAGAGAAGAACACTTTTACCCTAACACAGCTACCCCAAGGCAAGTGTGCAGTGGGGGTGGGGGTGGGGGGTGGGGGGCGTAAGCGCTAAAAAGAAATGAAGATGGCACAAACAAATATAAAGCTCGTTATGTTGCTAAGGGCTACAGTCAAAAGTATGGCACGGATTTCGAGGAAACATTTTCTCCAACAGCAAATATGACAAGTGTGAGGGTGTTTATGCAGAAATCAGTTCCGGAAAATTTGTTCTTACACCAAATGGATGTAAAGACAGCCTATCTTCATGCACCCATAGATTGTGAGCTCTGTGTAGAACAACCAGAAGGGTATGAAGTGACAAATAAAAAACAGAAGCTGGTGTGTAAACTTAAAAAGTCACTATACGTCCCTGAACAAGCCGGTCGTCATTGGGATCTGATGCTCCATTCTTACTTGATTGACAATGACTTTATTCAGAATGAAGCAGATCATTGTGTTTATGTCAAAGAAAACCAAAATGACAAGGTCATCATCATAATATGGGTAGATGATTTAATCATAGCTGCGAGTGATGAGGAAGTAATGAAAGAGGTGAAAATCATGCTTACAGCTAGATTTAAAATGAAGGACATGGGCAAAGTGATCAAAATCAATACCCAGAAAATATGTCAGTCAGAAGAGTGTGTTAAGATGTCACAAAGAAAATATGTGGAAAGGTAGCCCTACAGTATTGTCCAACACAAGAGATGCCGGCACATGTTATGACAAAGCCTGCATCACAGTTTAAGTTGTTGAATTTTTCAAAGTTGTTGTTTGTTGTTTGGGTCATGAGTATTTTATTTTGATGTAAATGGGCAAAGATACCAATAATATGAGAGCAAGTGGGGGCGTTGTTAACTGAGAAATATGCTCTCAATTATTTTCCGTTTTATTTCCAAGGGCCAGTCTCAGCTTCCGGTCAACAGGATCCCGCAGACCGGCCAAGGTGCACCTTCTTCGGACACGGATCCCCGTGACGTCGGCGTGAAGCTCCGGGAGCACCAGACATGCACATATGAATAAGCGAAGGAGTCAACTCCATAAGTCCTCCACTCACGGCCTCGGTGTCACTGAATCGAGCAATTTGGTTTTTAATGTTTAAAAATCGGCTTAACATTGAGGTGGAAAACACAGCGGTATCGTTAAAATACAGTAACAGGGTGATAACATCCATGTAAGAAGTGGAGGGGGATTTATTGCACTCACGGCCCCACTCGTTTATTCCTCTCATACACAGCGGCCAGATCACCTGCTGGAGCTCCAAGCGCTGTGCACAGTCGGATGCCGCCATCTAGCGGACATAAAATGTAAGGAAGCGGAGGGAGAAAGCCATCCGGTGTTCCCCGAGTAGCGGCGACGAACGAGTTTAGAGCCGTGGAGAAGGTTTGCTTCCCCCCCAACCTCTCTTTCTTACTTCTTCTTCTTCTTCTTCTTCTTCTTCTTCTTCTTCTTCTTCTTCTTCTTCTTCTTCTTCTTCTTCTTCTTCTTCTTCTTTTGTCTTTTCCCGTCAGGTGTGGCCACAGCGAGTCAACTTTCTCCATCTAACCCTATTCTCCGTATCCTCCTCTCTCACACCAACTACCTTCATATCCTCTCTCACCACGTCCATAAATCCTCTCTTTGGTCTTCCTCGAGACCTCTTGCCTTGCAGCTCCAATTCCAGCATCCGTCTACCAATATATTCTCTATCCCTCCTCTGTACATGACCGAACCATCTCAGTCTGGCTTCTCTGACCTTCTCTCCAAAACATCGAACATGTGCTGTTCCTCTGATACTCATTCCTGATCCTATCAATCCTGGTCACTCCGTAAGAGAACCTCAACATCTTCATATCTGCAACCTCTAGTTCTGCCTGCTGTCTTTTTGTCATTGTAACAGTTTCTAGTCCATACATCATCGCTGGTCTCACCACTGTCTTGTACACCTTTGTACACCTTGGTAATGGGCAACCCCGTATCTGACCGTGTGACAAAGCCAAGCAGTGCAGACAATGTGAGACGATCAACTAGAACCAAAAAGAAGCCCAGTCACTTTAATAGTTATGTGACTAGTGCTATTGACGATGACCAAGTGTTCACTAACATTGACTACTGTTATAGACTGGCGTGTGGTGTCCCACAGACATTTAAAGAGGCAAGGAGTTCACTTAATGCTGACAAGTGGATGAAATCTATGGACGAAGAGATGGAGTCATTGAGAGAGAAGAACACTTTTACCCTAACACAGCTACCCCAAGGCAAGTGTGCAGTGGGGGTGGGGGTGGGGGGTGGGGGGCGTAAGCGCTAAAAAGAAATGAAGATGGCACAAACAAATATAAAGCTCGGTATGTTGCTAAGGGCTACAGTCAAAAGTATGGCACGGATTTCGAGGAAACATTTTCTCCAACAGCAAATATGACAAGTGTGAGGGTGTTTATGCAGAAATCAGTTCCGGAAAATTTGTTCTTACACCAAATGGATGTAAAGACAGCCTATCTTCATGCACCCATAGATTGTGAGCTCTGTGTAGAACAACCAGAAGGGTATGAAGTGACAAATAAAAAACAGAAGCTGGTGTGTAAACTGAAAAAGTCACTATACGTCCCTGAACAAGCCGGTCGTCATTGGAATCTGATGCTCCATTCTTACTTGATTGACAATGACTTTATTCAGAATGAAGCAGATCATTGTGTCTATGTCAAAGAAAACCAAAATCACAAAGTCATCATCATAATATGGGTAGATGATTTAATCATAGCTGCGAGTGATGAGGAAGTAATGAAAGAGGTGAAAATCATGCTTACAGCTAGATTTAAAATGAAGGACATGGGCAAAGTGATCAAAATCAATACCCAGAAAATATGTCAGTCAGAAGAGTGTGTTAAGATGTCACAAAGAAAATATGTGGAAAGGTAGTCCTACAGTATTTTCCAACACAAGAGATGCCGGCACATGTTATGACAAAGCCTGCATCACAGTTTAAGTTGTTGAATTTTTCAAAGTTGTTGTTTGGGTCATGAGTATTTTATTTTGATGTAAATGGGCAAAGATACCAATAATATGAGAGCAAGTGGGGGCGTTGTTAACTGAGAAATATGCTCTCAATTATTTTCCGTTTTATTTCCAAGGGCCAGTCTCAACTTCCCAGTCAACAGGACCCCGCAGACCGGCCAAGGTGCACCTTCTTCGGACACGGATCCCTGTGACGTCGGCGTGAAGCTCCGGGAGCACCAGACATGCACATATGAATAAGCGGAGGAGTCGATTCCATAAGTCCTCCACTCACGGCCTCGGTGTCACTGAATCGAGCAATCTGGTTTTTTAATGTTTAAAAATCGGCTTAACATTGAGGTCGAAAAAACAGCGGTATCGTTAAAATACAGTAACAGGGTGATAACATCCATGTAAGAAGTGGAGGGGGATTTATTGCACTCACGGCCCCACTCGTTTATTCCTCTCATACACAGCGGCCAGATCACCTGCTGGAGCTCCAAGCGCTGTGCACAGTCGGATGCCGCCATCTAGCGGACATAAAATGTAAGGAAGCGGAGGGAGAAAGCCATCCGGTGTTCCCCGAGTAGCGGCGACGAACGAGTTTAGAGCCGTGGAGAAGGTTTGCTTCCCCCCCACCCTCTCTTTCTAACTTCTTCTTCTTCTTCTTCTTCTTCTTCTTCTTCTTCTTCTTCTTCTTCTTCTTCTTCTTCTTCTTCTTCTTCTTCTACAGTTTCTAGTCCATACATCATCGCTGGTCTCACCACTGTCTTGTACACCTTTGTACACCTTGGAAATGGGCAGCCCCGTATCTGACCGTGTGACACAGCCAAGCAGTGCAGACAATGTGAGACGATCAACTAGAACCAAAAAGAAGCCCAGTTACTTTAATGGTTATGTGACTAGTGCTATTGACAATGACCAAGTGTTCACTAACATTGACTACTGTTATAGACTGGCGTGTGGTGTCCCACAGACATTTAAAGAGGCAAGGAGTTCCCTCAATGCTGACAAGTGGATGAAATCTATGGACGAAGAGATGGAGTCATTGAGAGAGAACAACACTTTGACCCTAACACAGCTACCCCAAGGCAAGTGTGCAGTGGGGGTGGGGGGGTGGGTGTATGCGCTAAAAAGAAATGAAGTTGGCACAAACAAATATAAAGCTCGTTATTTTGCTAAGGGCTACAGTCAAAAGTATGGCACGGATTTTGAGGAAACATTTTCTCCAACAGCAAATATGACAAGTGTGAGGGTGTTCATGCAGAAATCAGTTCAGGAAAATTTGGCAGGTCGTCATTGGAATCTGATGCTCCATTCTTACTTGATTGACAACGGCTTTATTCAGAATGAAGCAGATCATTGTGTCTATGTCAAAGAAAACCAAAATGACAAAGTCATCATCATAATATGGGTAGATGATTTAATCATAGCTGCGAGTGATGAGGAAGTAATGAAAGAGGTGAAAATCATGCTTACAGCTAGATTTAAAATGAAGGACTTGGGCAAAGTGATCAAAATCAATACCCAGAAAATATGTCAGTCAGAAGAGTGTGTTAAGATGTCACAAAGAAAATATGTGGAAAGGTAGCCCTACACTATTGTCCAACACAAGAGATGCCGGCAGATGTTATGACAAAGCCTGCATCGAAGTTTAAGTTGTTGAATTTTTCAAAGTTGTTGTTTGGGTCATGAGTATTTTATTTTGATGTAAATGGGCAAAGATACCAATAATATGAGAGCAAGTGGGGGCGTTGTCAACTGAGAAATATGCTCTCAATTATTTTCCGTGTTATTTCGAAGGGCCAGCCTCAGCTTCCGGTCAACAGGACCCCGCAGACCGGCCAAGGTGCACCTTCTTCGGACACGGATCCCCGTGACGTCGGCGTGAAGCTCCGGGAGCACCAGACATGCACTTATGAATAAGCGAAGGAGTCAACTCCATAAGTCCTCCACTCAGGGCCTCGGTGTCACTGAATCGAGCAATTTGGTTTTTAATGTTTAAAAATCGGCTTAACATTGAAGTGGAAAACACAGCGGTATCGTTAAAATACAGTAACAGGGTGATAACATCCATGTAAGAAGTGGAGGGGGATTTATTGCACTCACGGCCCCACTCGTTTATTCCTCTCATACACAGCGGCCAGATCACCTGCTGGAGCTCCAAGCGCTGTGCACAGTCGGATGCCGCCATCTAGCGGACATAAAATGTAAGGAAGCGGAGGGAGAAAGCCATCCGGTGATCCCCAAGTAGCGGCGACGAACGAGTTTAGAGCCGTGGAGAAGATTTGCTTTGGGTAGATGATTTAATTATTGCAGCAGAGTGTTGCATGGTTTTCAGGGAGGAGTTGAGAAAGGGTCTGGGTGGTCAGGGAGAGCTTCCAGATGATTGGACAACAACAGCTAGTGTGATCAGGGAGACAGGTAGAAGAGTACTTGGTGTGTCATCTGGAAGGAAAGTAGATAAGGAGACTTGGTGGTGGAATGAGGAAGTGCAGGAGTGTATACAGAGAAAATGGTTAGCGAAGAAGAAGTGGGATACTGAGAGGACTGAAGAGAACAGACAGGAGTTCAGGGAGATGCGGCGAAAGGTAAAGATAGAGGTAGCAAAGGCAAAACAAAGGGCTTATGATGACTTGTATGCTCGGTTGGATAGTAAGGAGGCTGAAAATGATCTATACAAGTTGGCGAAACAGAGAGATAAAGATGGAAAGGATGTACAGCAGGTCCGGGTGATAAAGGACAGACAGGGAAATGTATTGACAGATGCTAGAAGAGTGACAGGAAGATGGAAAGAGTACTTTGAAGAGCTGATGAATGTGGAAAATGAAAGAGAGGCAAGGGTAGAAGAGGTGATTATTGTAGACCACAAAGTAGCAAAAATGAGTAAAAGTGAAGTGAGGAAGGCATTGAAGAGGATGAAGAGTGGAAAAGCAGTTGGTCCTGATGATATACCTGTGGAGGTGTGGAAGTGTCTAGGAGAGGCAGCGGTAGATTTTCTGACTAGATTATTCAACAGGATCTTAGAGAGTGAGAAGATGCCTGAAGAATGGAGACAAAGTGTGATGGTGCCTATTTTTAAGAATAAAGGGGATGTGCAGAATTGTGGCAACTACAGAGGGATAAAGTTGATGAGCCATACAATGAAGTTATGGGAAAGAGTAGTGGAAACTAGACTGAGAGCAGAAGTCAGCATTTGTGAACAGCAGTATGGCTTCATGCCTAGGAAGAGTACTACAGATGCAGTATTTGCGTTGAGAATGCTAATAGAAAAGTACAGAGAAGGCCAGAGGGAGCTGCATTGCGTTTTCGTCGACCTAGAAAAAGCATATGACAGGGTGCCAAGAGAGGAGCTCTGGTATTGTATGAGGAAGTCTGGAGTGGCAGAGAAGTATGTTAGACTGGTGCAGGACATGCATGCCAGCTGTGAGACACTGGTACGGTGTGCTGTAGGGGTAACCGAGAAGTTCAAGGTGGAGGTGGGACTCCATCAGGGATCAGCTCTGAGCCCCTTCTTGTTCGCAATGGTGATGGGTAGGCTGACAGATGAGGTTAGACAGGAATCCCCATGGACCATGATGTTTGCGGATGACATTGTGATCTGTAGTGAGAGCAGACAACAGGTAGAGGAAAATCTAGAGAGGTGGAGGTATGCTCTGGAAAGGAGAGGAATGAAAGTTAGTCACAGCAAGACAGAATATATGTGTGTGAACGAGAGGAACTCGGGTGGAGCGGTGAGGCTACAGGGAGTGGAGATCAAGAAGCTGGAGGATTTCAGGTACTTAGGGTCAACAGTCCAGAGCAACGGAGAGTGCGTAAAAGAGGTGAAGAGACGGGTCCAAGCAGGTTGGAATGGCTGGAGAAAAGTGTCAGGGGTACTATGTGATAGAAGACTATCGGCCAGAATAAAAGGAAAGGTGTACAAGACAGTGGTGAGACCAGCGATGATGTTTGGACTAGAAACTGTTCCAATGACCAAAAGACAGCAGACAGAACAAGAGGTTGCAGAGATGAAGATGTTGAGGTTCTCTTTGGGAGTGACCAGGATGGATAGGATCAGGAATGAGTCTATCAGAGGGACGGCACATGTTTGATGTTTTGGAGAGAAGGTCAGAGAAGCCAGACTGAGATGGTTCGGTCATGTACAGAGAAGAGATAGTGAATATATTGGTAGACGGATGCTGGAAATGGAGCTGCCAGGCAATAGGTCTCGAGGAAGACCAAAGAGAAGATTTATGGACGTAGTGAGAGAGGATATGAAGGTAGCTGGTGTGAGAGAGGAAGATACAGAGAATAGGGTTAGATGGAGAAGGTTGACTCGCTGTGGCGACCCCTGACGGGAAAAGCCGAAAGAAGAAGAAGAAGATTTCATTATTGCAGCAAGCAGCAATGATGCACTCAGCACATTTAAACAGAACATGAAATTCAAGTTCAACATGAAAGACCTGGGGAAACTATCATATTTTTTGGGCATACAATTTGAACAAAAGGGGGATGAAATCAAAGTACATCCTAAAAATGCTAGAGAGATTTGGAATGTCAGAATGTAAAGCAAGATCTACTCCAAGTGAGCAAAAATTAGAGGGCATCCCTGTAGCTGATGAAAATGAGCAAAGTGAACCTGTCGACCCCAAAGAATATCGTGAGATTGTAGGCAGTCTTATTTATGCCATGACTTGCACCAGACCTGATATCAGCTGGATAGTGAGCAAACTATCACAGAATCTGGCAATGCCAAAAGTAGAACACTTAGTAGCTGCAAAACATGTTCTGAGGTATTTGAAGGGGACAGCTGATTATGAACTAAGTTTCAAGACAAATAAGGAGGATTTGAACCTGATAGCTTACAGTGATTCAGACTGGGCATCATCTGTAGAAGACAGACGTAGCGCTACAGGCTACTGTTTCAGTTTAACAAAACAAGGCCCAGCCATTGCATGGAAGTCAAGGAAACAGCCCACAGTGGCCCTGTCAACATGTGAGGCTGAATACATCGGCCGAGCCACCACCGCACAAGAAAACATGTACCTGTCTCAACTGTTAAACGGTATGGACAACAAAATGTACAGTTGCACAACAATCTACGGAGACAATCAGGGGGCCATCGCACTGAGTAAGAATCCTGTAAACAGACAAAGGTCAAAACACATTGATGTAAAATATCATTTCATTCGTGAAGCACTCAGTGAGGGTTAAATAAATCTTATCTATTGTCCATCAGAGGACATGTTGGCAGACATCTCGACAAAACTCATGACAAAGGTAAAAATAGAAAAATTCAAAAAGTGGTTCTTTGGAAATTCAAATGTCCAAAGTTTTTTTTTGGATGTTGAGATCAAGAGGGGGTGTTGAGATAGGTGATCTCATTAGTTTTATTTGAGTTTACATTCTAGTATACATATGTTGTATTTGTATCTACTCTCAGGAAATGCATGGCACTTTATGACAAGGTTTGGGACTTGTTTTAGTTTTTCGCGACTGTTCAGCTAACTTGACGTTAACTTCTACGTCAGTGTTTTTTTTTTGGTATAGCGGTGCTGGCGGGAATTTTTCCCTCACTCTGTACTGTACATGTCCCATGGCTAACCGATGTTGATTCCCGGAGCTGTGAAGAAGAAAATAAAAGACGATTCAAACAAGGCAAACTTGTGAATTCCTTCCGAAACATGGAAAACGAAGAAGCTGCAAACTTAAACGCATCAAGGACATTCGTTCTGTATGTAATCAGAAGTTAATAGTGTTAACGGTTTGTGAGAAATTTACAATGCTAGACAAAAAAAGAAATTAAAAGGAAATAATTAAATCAATAGATAGACAAATAAAAAATTAAAACGAAAAAAGATTGCAAGGGGAATACAACATATAATTTAGTTGGCGATTCACAAGGAATCTCAGACATCAAACTGTATATTTTTTGTTGTTTATATATAAACATATACAAAACAAACATATGTTGTTTGTTGTTGTTTATTTTTGGGATATATTGAGGAATATTTGTTGGAAAGGAGTCACAATCGCTTTTTGATAATGTCGAAGTGTATAGGTGGCTATAGAATTTAAAGATTTCTGTGGAAATTATAGCTTCATCTGTAATTTCCTTGTTGTTAAGACGGGCTTCCGCTTTGCTCCGCTCCTCCGCTCCTCCGCTCTTCCGCTCGGGCCCTGGAACTCCCGATCTGCGGGACTTCGGTGAATTCCGGGCCAGTCTTCTGCTCTTCTGCTCTCCTCCGCTTCTTCGCTCCCCCGCTTTGGACCCTGGAACTCCCGAACTGGGCCGGGCTTCTGCCCTCCGCCTCTCCTCTGCTCATCCGCTCCAGGCCCTGGCACTCCTTGTCATCCAGTCATTCGCATGTGCGTGCCCGGAGGTCCGGGAGCTCCACTCAAACGTCCGGGGGATAAGGGTAAGGGGTCCTGCTCCCCCCCCCCCCCCCCCTCGCCGCCTCTGAGAAGAGAAACATCTCCTCCGCTCCTCCGCTTCTCAGCTCCTCCGCTCCTCCGCTGCGGAACCAGGTACTACCGATCCGCCAGACTCAGGTGAATTGCGGACAGGGCTTTTGCTGTCCTCCGCTCCTCCGCTTTGGGCCCTGGAACTCCCGAACCGCTGGACATAAGCGAATCAAGGCCGGGCATCTGCCCTCCTCCGCTCCTCAGCTCATCCGCTCCAGGCCCTGGTACTCCCAGTCCGCGGGAACCCCCCCATCCCCACCCACCCACCAAAACAAACTCTCACACACACATAAACACACGCACACACACACACACACACACACACACACACACACACACACACACACACACAGACACACACACACACACACAGACACACACCCATACACACACACACACACACACACACACACACACACACACACACACACACACACACACCTGAACTCATCATAGCTGTGCTAATAGCATTGGCCGAAACGTATCCACAACAAAACAAACATTAGCTCATCCACTCATTCACATATGTGTGTGCCCAGAGGTACGGGAGCTCCAGTCATACGTCCGGGTGATCTATGTCCGGAGAAGGCTCACATTGGCCGGTCTAAGGGGTCCTGCTGGCCCCAAGCTTCCCCGCCTTTGAGAAGAGAAACATAACTCCGCTCCTCCGCTCCTCCGCTTCTCAACTCCTCTGCTCCTCCGCTATGGGCCCTGGTACTCCCGATCCTCCGAACTCAGGCGAATAGCGTGACGTGCTTCTGCTCTCCTATAAGCCCCTACACACTTCAAACACGGCTGTTATCACCCTGTTACTGCATTACAATGACACCCATTTGCTTTTGATCTCAGTGTCTGCCACCGTAAGGAAAAAGCGGGGGGGACGGGGGGGGGGGGGACATAAGGGCATTCGTTCTGTATGTAATCAGAAGTTAATAGTGTTAACGGTTTGCGAGAAATTTTTAATGCTAGACAAAAACAGAAAATTAAAAGGAAATAATTAAATAAATAGATAGAAAAATAAAATTAAAAACTAAAAAAAAAAATTGTAAGGGGAATATAACATGTAATTAAGTTGGCCGTTCACAAGGAATCTCAGACATCAAACTGTTTTTAATTGAACATAAATAGTACACACAAATATACAAATGTACAAATAAACATGGCAAGGTAGAACTGAATGTCAATGAAACAACCAGGGATGAGGAAGCAACGGACATAAGGACATTTGTTTTGTATGTAATCAGAAGTTAATAGTGTTAACGGTTTGTGAGAAATTTACAGTGCTAGACAAAAAAAGAAATTAAAAGGAAATAATTAAATCAATAGATAGACAAATAAAAAATTAAAACGAAAAAAAAATTGCAAGGGGAATATAACATGTAATTAAGTTGTTTTTCTTTTTTTCCAAAAAAAGGAATCTCAGACATGGGTAACTGTATATTTTTTAGTTTTTGGATTTTTCCATAAGTTTTAAGGATTTTTTTTTATAATTCAAAATCGTTTATGAAGAAATTAAAATTTGGGGAGCATTTTTGCATTCTGTTTTTGTGAATGAAGAACTTGGCCAGGCCTAAAAGAACATTGACACAGAGTTCATCTGTTATGTTGCTTATAAGTAAACCAAATGTGATATCATCTTTTGAGAGGGAAACTGGTGACGATGGAATGAGAATGAGAAAAAATATATGGTCAGTGGTTTCAATGTTGTCTTCACAAAATGTACAAATATTATCTTCAAAAGTAAAGCGTACCCGCAATAATTCCTTAGATGGGTAGATGTCATTCATAATTTAGAAGTGGGTCTCTTCTTGCCTTGGGGGGTATGGGTAGAGTCAGACACATAGTTTGCAGCGTGGCAATCGATTCCTTATCAAATTTATTTCAAATATTATTTTTGTTTTGACGTCCAGGGAATAAGTTTCCTGTGAAACATGTCCTAATAAAGGAGTTGCTGCACTTTCTGTCCAGAATTGAGATTCCCTGGAGTGATAGTCGGGGTAACTGTGGTTGTACGGTTCGGTGCGTCATTATATTTTTGGTCAGGAATACAAATTGTCGAGGCAGTGCGTTTCGTAACTTTATCAACTCTAATATGGGAGGCTTAAATCTGTGTGTAGTACAGAACTGTTCATAGTCTAGATGACTGCCATTGTCATCCATCAAGTCAATTATTGACCATATACCTTTCTCAAAGCATTCCTTGTAAAACAGAGGTTTGTTGCCACGCAGTACATATCTATTGTTCCAAATTATTGGACTGTGTGGTGAGAAATTGTGTACATATATCATTTTCCAGTATAATAGTATTTGTTTATGGAACTCTGAAAATTGGACAGGAATCTTGTTGATATCCAAGTCAGAGATAAGCACAAGACTTAGGCCACCGACTTTGTTGAATAAGTAGTTTGGAGTACAATACCAGAAAAAATGATGATGTTTGATCCAGGATTTCAACCAGTTCACCTTCAATGTCCCATTCAGGCAGTCCAACTCTATCACTTTCAGCCCTCCTTCACTTGTTTCTTTCCCCATATGTGATTTTTTTTAGATGGTGTGGTCTGTTCCTCCAGATAAAGTTGAAATTTATTTGGTTAATAGATTTTATGAGTTGATTTGGAGCAGCATTGGAATACACTGGGTATATACATCTGGATAAACATTCCATTTTAGTCAAATATATCGGGCCTAATATTGATAAATCTCTTTGGAGCCATATATTCAATTTAGCTTTACTTTGATTCAGTTTAGATTCAATGTTCCTGGACTGATTTAACTTTTGGTCCTTAGATAGGAAAATGCTCAAGTATTTTATTTCTGATTTGATAGGAACATTGCTGATTTCCTTTAGTGGTGAGTCATGCAGCTCAAGAAGTTTGCATTTCTTTAAGTTTAATGACAATCCTGAAGCCTTGGAGAATGTTTTAATTTTTTCAACGCTTATTGGGACTTGATGTTCATTTTTCAAAACTAAGGTTGTGTCATCTGCCAGCAGGCTAATTACAATTTCTGTCCCCGACATTATTTCTGTCCCACACATACACACACACATACACACACACACACACACACACACACACACACACACACACACACACACACACACACACTCACACACACCTTAATTCCACTCTTTTATATACGCATGTCTGGAGTTCCGGGAGCTCGTTCTCAACGTTCTGGGAATAATCATAGCTGTGCTGATAGCATTAGCCGAAACCCCCCCCCCCCCCACACACACACACACCACCACCACCACCACCACCACCAATCTATGGGTGCATGAAGATAGGCTGTCTTTACATCCATTTGGGGTAAGAACAAATTTTCCGGAACTGATTTCTGCATAAACACCCTCACACTTGTCATATTTGCTGTTGGAGAAAATGTTTCCTCGAAATCCGTGCCATACTTTTGACTGTAGCCCTTAGCAACATACCGAGCTTTATATTTGTTTGTGCCATCTTCATTTCTTTTTAGCGCTTACGCCCCCCACCCCCACCTCCACCCCCACTGCACACTTGCCTTGGGGTAGCTGTGTTAGGGTAAAAGTGTTCTTCTCTCTCAATGACTCCATCTCTTCGTCCATAGATTTCATCCACTTGTCAGCATTAAGTGAACTCCTTGCCTCTTTAAATGTCTGTGGGACACCACACGCCAGTCTATAACAGTAGTCAATGTTAGTGAACACTTGGTCATCGTCAATAGCACTAGTCACATAACTATTAAAGTAACTGGGCTTCTTTTTGGTTCTAGTTGATCGTCTCACATTGTCTGCACTGCTTGGCTGTGTCACACGGTCAGATACGGGGTTGCCCATTACCAAGGTGTACAAAGGTGTACAAGACAGTGGTTAGACCAGCGATGATGTATGGACTAGAAACTGTTCCAATGACCAAAAGACAGCAGACAGAACTAGAGGTTGCAGATATGAAGATGTTGAGGTTCTCTTACGGAGTGACCAGGATTGATAGGATCAGGAATGAGTATCAGAGGAACAGCACATGTTCGATGTTTTGGAGAGAAGGTCAGAGAAGCCAGACTGAGATGGTTCGGTCATGTACAGAGGAGGGATAGAGAATATATTGGTAGACGGATGCTGGAATTGGAGCTGCAAGGCAAGAGGTCTCGAGGAAGACCAAAGAGAGGATTTATGGACGTGGTGAGAGAGGATATGAAGGTAGTTGGTGTGAGAGAGGAGGATACGGAGAATAGGGTTAGATGGAGAAAGTTGACTCGCTGTGGCCACACCTGACGGGAAAAGACAAAAGAAGAAGAAGAAGAAGAAGAAGAAGAAGAAGAAGGGTAAGAAGAAGAAGAAGAAGAAGAAGAAGAAGAAGAAGGGGAAGAAGAAGAAGAAGAAGAAGAAGAAGAAGAAGAAGAAGAAGAAGAAGTAAGAAAGAGAGGTTGGGGGGGAAGCAAACCTTCTCCACGGCTCTAAACTCGTTCGTCGCCGCTACTCGGGGAACACCGGATGGCTTTCTCCCTCCGCTTCCTTACATTTTATGTCCGCTAGATGGCGGCATCCGACTGTGCACAGCGCTTGGAGCTCCAGCAGGTGATCTGGCCGCTGTGTATGAGAGGAATAAACGAGTGGGGCCGTGAGTGCAATAAATCCCCCTCCACTTCTTACATGGATGTTATCACCCTGTTACTGTATTTTAACGATACCGCTGTGTTTTCGACCTCAATGTTAAGCCGATTTTTAAACATTAAAAACCAAATTGCTCGATTCAGTGACACCGAGGCCGTGAGTGGAGGACTTATGGAGTTGACTCCTTCGCTTATTCATATGTGCATGTCTGGTGCTCCCGGAGCTTCACGCCGACGTCACGGGGATCCGTGTCCGAAGAAGGTCTGCGGGATCCTGTTGACCGGAAGCTGAGACTGGCCCTTGGAAATAAAACGGAAAATAATTGAGAGCATATTTCTCAGTTAACAACGCCCCCACTTGCTCTCATATTATTGGTATCTTTGCCCATTCACATCAAAATAAAATACTCATGACCCAAACAACAACTTTGAAAAATTCAACAACTTAAACTGTGATGCAGGCTTTGTCATAACATGTGCCGGCATCTCTTGTGTTGGAAAATACTGTAGGACTACCTTTCCACATATTTTCTTTGTGACATCTTAACACACTCATCTGACTGACATATTTTCTGGGTATTGATTTTGATCACTTTGCCCATGTCCTTCATTTTAAATCTAGCTGTAAGCATGATTTTCACCTCTTTCATTACTTCCTCATCACTCGCAGCTATGATTAAATCATGTACCCATATTATGATGATGACCTTGTCATTTTGGTTTTCTTTGACATAAACACAATGATCTGCTTCATTCTGAATAAAGTCATTGTCAATCAAGTAAGAATGGAGCATCAGATTCCAATGACGACCGGCTTGTTCAGGGACGTATAGTGACTTTTTAAGTTTACACACCAGCTTCTGTTTTTTATTTGTCACTTCATACCCTTCTGGTTGTTCTACACAGAGCTCACAATCTATAGGTGCATGAAGATAGGCTGTCTTTACATCCATTTGGTGTAAGAACAAATTTTCCGGAACTGATTTCTGCATAAACACCCTCACACTTGTCATATTTGCTGTTGGAGAAAATGTTTCCTCGAAATCCGTGCCATACTTTTGACTGTAGCCCTTAGCAACATACCGAGCTTTATATTTGTTTGTGCCATCTTCATTTCTTTTTAGCGCTTACGCCCCCCACCCCCCACCCCCACCCCCACCCCCACTGCACACTTGCCTTGGGGTAGCTGTGTTAGGGTAAAAGTGTTCTTCTCTCTCAATGACTCCATCTCTTCGTCCATAGATTTCATCCACTTGTCAGCATTGAGGGAACTCCTTGCCTCTTTAAATGTCTAACTGATCATCATCATCATCATCATCATCATCATCATCATCATCATCATCATCATCATCATCATCATCATCATCCTGGTCTGAGCTCATCTCTGTCTGGGTTTGTTGCTCTGGAGATGGGTTCGACACAAATTTTAGCAGTCTGTTTTAGTACTCTTTCACTATTTGGATAATATACAAAATAAGCTGGACTATTTTTGTCATATCCAATGAAAACTCCCTTCTCACCTCTTGAGTCAAGTTTCTTTTTGTTGTGCTTGTATGCATAGCACACAGCACCAAACTTTTGCATTTGTGACACATTTGGTATCTTTCCCGTCAAGCCGAAACGCCCCCCCCCCCCCACCACCACCACCACCACACACACATTAGCTCCTCCATTCATTCACATGTACACGCCGGCTGCTCCGGGAGAATGTTTTAATTTTTTCAACACTTATTGGGACTTGATGTTCATTTTTCAAAACTAAGGTTGTGTCATCTGCCAGCTGGCTAATAACAATTTCTGTCCCCAACATTATTTCTGTCCGACACACACACACACACACACACACACACACACACACACACACACACAGACACACACACACACACACGCCTTAATTCCACTCTTTTATATACGCATGTCTGGAGTTCCGGTAGCTCGTTCTCAACGTTCTGGGGATAATCATAGCTGTGCTGATAGCATTAGCCGAAACGCCCCCCCCCCCCACACCACCACCACCACCACCACCACCCCCCACACACACATTAGCTCCTCCATTCATTCACATGTACACGCCGGCTGCTCCGGGAGCTCCACGCCGACGTTTCGGGGATCGAT
>NW_028234076.1:0-102853 GCF_037954325.1 Fistularia commersonii | reverse complement strand
AAAAGCTTCAACTCAGTGAGATAAACACTTTTTGACCATATGGCTATATCTTTTCAAAATGTTGCAGGATCACAATGATTTTGACTTATATTATGCAGAATCAAGCCCTTTTCAACATATTTCAGCACCAGCAAGTTGCTAGAAAGGAATCTTTAGTTATTGACACTCTTTTGCAAAAAAGCTTCAACTCAGTGAGATAAACACTTTTTGACCATATGGCTATATCTTTTTAAAATGTTGCAGGATCACAATGATTTTGACTTATATTATGCAGAATCAAGCCCTTTTCAACATATTTCAGCACCAGCAAGTTGCTAGAAAGGAATCTTTAGTTATTGACACTCTTTATCAAAAAACGCTTCAACTCAGGGAGATAAACACTTTTTGACCATATGGCTATATCTTTTCAAAATGTTGCAGGATCACAATGATTTTGACCTTATATTATGCAGAATCAAGCCCTTTTCAACATATTTCAGCACCAGCAAGTTACTAGAAAGGAATCTTTAGTTATTGACACTCTTTTGCAAAAAAGCTTCAACTCAGTGAGATAAACACTTTTTGACCATATGGCTATATCTTTTTAAAATGTTGCAGGATCACAATGATTTTGACTTATATTATGCAGAATCAAGCCCTTTTCAACATATTTCAGCACCAGCAAGCTGCTAGAAAGGAATCTTTAGTTATTGACACTCTTTATCAAAAAACGCTTCAACTCAGTGAGATAAACACTTTTTGACCATATGGCTATATCTCTTTAAAATGTTGCAAGATCACAATGATTTTGACATATATTATGCAGAATCAAGCCCTTTTCAACATATTTCAGCACCAGCAAGCTGCTAGAAAGGAATCTTTAGTTATTGACACTCTGTTGCAAAAAAGCTTCAACTCAGTGAGATAAACACTTTTTGACCATATGGCTATATCTCTTTAAAATGTTGCAAGATCACAATGATTTTGACATATATTATGCAGAATCAAGCCCTTTTCAACATATTTCAGCACCAGCAAGCTGCTAGAAAGGAATCTTTAGTTATTGACACTCTGTTGCAAAAAAGCTTCAACTCAGTGAGATAAACACTTTTTGACCATATGGCTATATCTTTTCAAAAATGTTGCAGGATCACAATGATTTTGACTTATATTATGCAGAATCAAGCCCTTTTCAACATATTTCAGCACCAGCAAGTTGCTAGAAAGGAATCTTTAGTTATTGACACTCTTTTGCAAAAACGCTTCAACTCAGTGAGATAAACACTTTTTGACCATATGGCTATATCTTTTTAAAATGTTGCAGGATCACAATGATTTTGACTTATATTATGCAGAATCAAGCCCTTTTAAACATATTTCAGCACCAGCAAGCTGCTAGAAAGGAATCTTTAAGTTATTGACACTCTTTATCAAAAACGCTTCAACTCAGGGAGATAAACACTTTTTGACCATATGGCTATATCTTTTCAAAATGTTGCAGGATCACAATGATTTTGACTTATATTATGCAGAATCAAGCCCTTTTCAACATATTTCAGCACCAGCAAGTTGCTAGAAAGGAATCTTTAGTTATTGACACTCTTTATCAAAAACGCTTCAACTCAGGGAGATAAACACTTTTTGACCATATGGCTATATCTTTTCAAAATGTTGCAGGATCACAATGATTTTGACTTATATTATGCAGAATCAAGCCCTTTTCAACATATTTCAGCACCAGCAAGTTACTAGAAAGGAATCTTTAGTTATTGACACTCTTTTGCAAAAAAGCTTCAACTCAGTGAGATAAACACTTTTTGACCATATGGCTATATCTTTTTAAAATGTTGCAGGATCACAATGATTTTGACTTATATTATGCAGAATCAAGCCCTTTTCAACATATTTCAGCACCAGCAAGCTGCTAGAAAGGAATCTTTAGTTATTGACACTCTTTATCAAAAACGCTTCAACTCAGTGAGATAAACACTTTTTGACCATATGGCTATATCTCTTTAAAATGTTGCAAGATCACAATGATTTTGACTTATATTATGCAGAATCAAGCCCTTTTCAACATATTTCAGCACCAGCAAGTTGCTAGAAAGGAATCTTTAGTTATTGGACACTCTTTTGCAAAAACGCTTCAACTCAGTGAGATAAACACTTTTTGACCATATGGCTATATCTTTTTAAAATGTTGCAGGATCACAATGATTTTGACTTATATTATGCAGAATCAAGCCCTTTTAAACATATTTCAGCACCAGCAAGCTGCTAGAAAGGAATCTTTAGTTATTGACACTCTTTATCAAAAACGCTTCAACTCAGGGAGATAAACACTTTTTGACCATATGGCTATATCTTTTCAAAATGTTGCAGGATCACAATGATTTTGACTTATATTATGCAGAATCAAGCCCTTTTCAACATATTTCAGCACCAGCAAGTTGCTAGAAAGGAATCTTTAGTTATTGACACTCTTTATCAAAAACGCTTCAACTCAGGGAGATAAACACTTTTTGACCATTATGGCTATATCTTTTCAAAATGTTGCAGGATCACAATGATTTTGACTTATATCATGCAGAATCAAGCCCTTTTCAAAATATTTCAGCACCAGCAAGTTACTAGAAAGGAATCTTTAGTTATTGACACTCTTTTGCAAAAAAGCTTCAACTCAGTGAGATAAACACTTTTTGACCATATGGCTATATCTTTTTAAAATGTTGCAGGATCACAATGATTTTGACTTATATTATGCAGAATCAAGCCCTTTTCAACATATTTCAGCACCAGCAAGCTGCTAGAAAAGGAATCTTTAGTTATTTACACTCTGTTGCAAAAAAACTTCAACTCCGTGAGATAAACACTTTTTGACCATATGGCTATATCTTTTCAAAATGTTGCAGGATCACAATGATTTTGACTTATATTATGCAGAATCAAGCCCTTTTCAACATATTTCAGCACCAGCAAGTTGCTAGAAAGGAATCTTTAGTTATTGACACTCTTTTGCAAAAAAGCTTCAACTCAGTGAGATAAACACTTTTTGACCATATGGCTATATCTTTTTAAAATGTTGCAGGATCACAATGATTTTGCAGAATATTATGCATTTTGCAGAATATTTTGCAGAATATTATGCAGAATCAAGCCCTTTTCAACATATTTCAGCACCAGCAAGCTGCTAGAAAGGAATCTTTAGTTATTTACACTCTGTTGCAAAAAAGCTTCAACTCAGTGAGATAAACACTTTTTGACCATATGGCTATATCTTTTCAAAATGTTGCAGGATCACAATGATTTTGACTTATATTATGCAGAATCAAGCCCTTTTCAACATATTTCAGCACCAGCAAGTTGCTAGAAAGGAATCTTTAGTTATTGACACTCTTTTGCAAAAAAGCTTCAACTCAGTGAGATAAACACTTTTTGACCATATGGCTATATCTTTTTAAAATGTTGTAGGATCACAATGATTTTGACTTAAATTATGCAGAATCAAGCCCTTTTCAACATATTTCAGCACCAGCAAGTTGCTAGAAAGGAATCTTTAGTTATTGACACTCTTTATCAAAAACGCTTCAACTCAGGGAGATAAACACTTTTTGACCATATGGCTATATCTTTTCAAAATGTTGCAGGATCACAATGATTTTGACTTATATTATGCAGAATCAAGCCCTTTTCAACATATTTCAGCACCAGCAAGTTACTAGAAAGGAATCTTTAGTTATTGACACTCTTTTGCAAAAAAGCTTCAACTCAGTGAGATAAACACTTTTTGACCATATGGCTATATCTTTTTAAAATGTTGCAGGATCACAATGATTTTGACTTATATTATGCAGAATCAAGCCCTTTTCAACATATTTCAGCACCAGCAAGCTGCTAGAAAGGAATCTTTAGTTATTTACACTCTTTATCAAAAACGCTTCAACTCAGTGAGATAAACACTTTTTGACCATATGGCTATATCTCTTTAAAATGTTGCAAGATCACAATGATTTTGACATATATTATGCAGAATCAAGCCCTTTTCAACATATTTCAGCACCAGCAAGCTGCTAGAAAGGAATCTTTAGTTATTGACACTCTGTTGCAAAAAAGCTTCAACTCAGTGAGATAAACACTTTTTGACCATATGGCTATATCTCTTTAAAATGTTGCAAGATCACAATGATTTTGACATATATTATGCAGAATCAAGCCCTTTTCAACATATTTCAGCACCAGCAAGCTGCTAGAAAGGAATCTTTAGTTATTTACACTCTGTTGCAAAAAAGCTTCAACTCAGTGAGATAAACACTTTTTGACCATATGGCTATATCTTTTCAAAATGTTGCAGGATCACAATGATTTTGACTTATATTATGCAGAATCAAGCCCTTTTCAACATATTTCAGCACCAGCAAGTTGCTAGAAAGGAATCTTTAGTTATTGACACTCTTTTGCAAAAACGCTTCAACTCAGTGAGATAAACACTTTTTGACCATATGGCTATATCTTTTTAAAATGTTGCAGGATCACAATGATTTTGACTTATATTATGCAGAATCAAGCCCTTTTCAACATATTTCAGCACCAGCAAGTTGCTAGAAAGGAATCTTTAGTTATTGACACTCTTTTGCAAAAAAGCTTCAACTCAGTGAGATAAACACTTTTTGACCATATGGCTATATCTTTTTAAAATGTTGCAGGATCACAATGATTTTGCAGAATATTATGCATTTTGCAGAATATTTTGCAGAATATTATGCAGAATCAAGCCCTTTTCAACATATTTCAGCACCAGCAAGCTGCTAGAAAGGAATCTTTAGTTATTTACACTCTGTTGCAAAAAAGCTTCAACTCAGTGAGATAAACACTTTTTGACCATATGGCTATATCTTTTCAAAATGTTGCAGGATCACAATGATTTTGACTTATATTATGCAGAATCAAGCCCTTTTCAACATATTTCAGCACCAGCAAGTTGCTAGAAAGGAATCTTTAGTTATTGACACTCTTTTGCAAAAACGCTTCAACTCAGTGAGATAAACACTTTTTGACCATATGGCTATATCTTTTTAAAATGTTGCAGGATCACAATGATTTTGACTTATATTATGCAGAATCAAGCCCTTTTAAACATATTTCAGCACCAGCAAGCTGCTAGAAAGGAATCTTTAGTTATTGACACTCTTTATCAAAAACGCTTCAACTCAGTGAGATAAACACTTTTTGACCATATGGCTATATCTCTTTAAAATGTTGCAAGATCACAATGATTTTGACATATATTATGCAGAATCAAGCCCTTTTCAACATATTTCAGCACCAGCAAGCTGCTAGAAAGGAATCTTTAGTTATTTACACTCTGTTGCAAAAAAGCTTCAACTCAGTGAGATAAAAACTTTTTGACCATATGGCTATATCTTTTCAAAATGTTGCAGGATCACAATGATTTTGACTTATATTATGCAGAATCAAGCCCTTTTCAACATATTTCAGCACCAGCAAGTTGCTAGAAAGGAATCTTTAGTTATTGACACTCTTTTGCAAAAAAGCTTCAACTCAGTGAGATAAACACTTTTTGACCATATGGCTATATCTTTTTAAAATGTTGCAGGATCACAATGATTTTGACTTATATTATGCAGAATCAAGCCCTTTTCAACATATTTCAGCACCAGCAAGCTGCTAGAAAGGAATCTTTAGTTATTGACACTCTTTATCAAAAACGCTTCAACTCAGGGAGATAAACACTTTTTGACCATATGGCTATATCTTTTCAAAATGTTGCAGGATCACAATGATTTTGACTTATATTATGCAGAATCAAGCCCTTTTCAACATATTTCAGCACCAGCAAGTTGCTAGAAAGGAATCTTTAGTTATTGACACTCTTTTGCAAAAAAGCTTCAACTCAGTGAGATAAACACTTTTTGACCATATGGCTATATCTTTTTAAAATGTTGCAGGATCACAATGATTTTTACTTATATTATGCAGAATCAAGCCCTTTTCAACATATTTCAGCACCAGCAAGCTGCTAGAAAGGAATCTTTAGTTATTGACACTCTTTATCAAAAACGCTTCAACTCAGTGAGATAAACACTTTTTGACCATATGGCTATATCTCTTTAAAATGTTGCAAGATCACAATGATTTTGACATATATTATGCAGAATCAAGCCCTTTTCAACATATTTCAGCACCAGCAAGCTGCTAGAAAGGAATCTTTAGTTATTTACACTCTGTTGCAAAAAAGCTTCAACTCAGTGAGATAAACACTTTTTGACCATATGGCTATATCTCTTTAAAATGTTGCAAGATCACAATGATTTTGACATATATTATGCAGAATCAAGCCCTTTTCAACATATTTCAGCACCAGCAAGCTGCTAGAAAGGAATCTTTAGTTATTTACACTCTGTTGCAAAAAAGCTTCAACTCAGTGAGATAAACACTTTTTGACCATATGGCTATATCTTTTCAAAATGTTGCAGGATCACAATGATTTTGACTTATATTATGCAGAATCAAGCCCTTTTCAACATATTTCAGCACCAGCAAGTTGCTAGAAAGGAATCTTTAGTTATTGACACTCTTTATCAAAAACGCTTCAACTCAGGGAGATAAACACTTTTTGACCATATGGCTATATCTTTTCAAAATGTTGCAGAATCACAATGATTTTGACTTATATTATGCAGAATCAAGCCCTTTTCAACATATTTCAGCACCAGCAAGTTGCTAGAATGGAATCTTTAGTTATTGACACTCTTTTGCAAAAAAGCTTCAACTCAGTGAGATAAACACTTTTTGACCATATGGCTATATCTTTTTAAAATGTTGCAGGATCACAATGATTTTGACTTATATTATGCAGAATCAAGCCCTTTTCAACATATTTCAGCACCAGCAAGCTGCTAGAAAGGAATCTTTAGTTATTTACACTCTGTTGCAAAAAAGCTTCAACTCAGTGAGATAAACACTTTTTGACCGTATGGCTATATCTTTTTAAAATGTTGCAGGATCACAATGATTTTGACTCATATTATGCAGAATCAAGCCCTTTTCAACATATTTCAGCACCAGCAAGCTGCTAGAAAGGAATCTTTAGTTATTTACACTCTGTTGCAAAAAAGCTTCAACTCAGTGAGATAAACACTTTTTGACCATATGGCTATATCTTTTTAAAATGTTGCAGGATCACAATGATTTTGACTTATATTATGCAGAATCAAGCCCTTTTCAACATATTTCAGCACCAGCAAGCTGCTAGAAAGGAATCTTTAGTTATTTACACTCTGTTGCAAAAAAGCTTCAACTCAGTGAGATAAACACTTTTTCACCATATGGCTATATCTTTTCAAAATGTTGCAGGATCACAATGATTTTGACTCATATTATGCAGAATCAAGCCCTTTTCAACATATTTCAGCACCAGCAAGCTGCTAGAAAGGAATCTTTAGTTATTTACACTCTATTGCAAAAAAGCTTCAACTCAGTGAGATAAACACTTTTTGACCATATGGCTATATCTTTTTAAAATGTTGCAGGATCACAATGATTTTGACTTATATTATGCAGAATCAAGCCCTTTTCAACATATTTCAGCACCAGCAAGCTGCTAGAAAGGAATCTTTAGTTATTTACACTCTGTTGCAAAAAAGCTTCAACTCAGTGAGATAAACACTTTTTGACCGTATGGCTATATCTTTTTAAAATGTTGCAGGATCACAATGATTTTGACTCATATTATGCAGAATCAAGCCCTTTTCAACATATTTCAGCACCAGCAAGCTGCTAGAAAGGAATCTTTAGTTATTGACACTCTGTTGCAAAAAAGCTTCAACTCATGGAGATAAACACTTTTTGACCATATGGCTATATCTTTTTAAAATGTTGCAGGATCACAATGATTTTGACTTATATTATGCAGAATCAAGCCCTTTTCAACATATTTCAGCACCAGCAAGCTGCTAGAAAGGAATCTTTAGTTATTTACACTCTGTTGCAAAAAAGCTTCAACTCAGTGAGATAAACACTTTTTGACCATATGGCTATATCTTTTTAAAATGTTGCAGGATCACAATGATTTTGACTTATATTATGCAGAATCAAGCCCTTTTCAACATATTTCAGCACCAGCAAGCTGCTAGAAAGGAATCTTTAGTTATTGACAGTCTTTTGCAAAAAAGCTTCATCTCAGGGAGATAAACACTTTTTGACCATATGGCTTTATCATTTTAAAATGTTGCAGGATCACAATGATTTTGACTTATATTATGCAGAATCAAGCCCTTTTCAACATATTTCAGCACCAGCAAGCTGCTAGAAAGGAATCTTTAGTTATTGACACTCTTTATCAAAAACGCTTCAACTCAGGGAGATAAACACTTTTTGACCGTATGGCTATACCTTTTCAAAATGTTGCAGGATCACAATGATTTTGACTCATATTATGCAGAATCAAGCCCTTTTCAACATATTTCAGCACCAGCAAGCTGCTAGAAAGGAATCTTTAGTTATTGACACTCTTTATCAAAAACGCTTCAACTCAGGGAGATAAACACTTTTTGACCGTATGGCTATACCGTTTCAAAATGTTGCAGGATCACAATGATTTTGACTCATATTATGCAGAATCAAGCCCTTTTCAACATATTTCAGCACCAGCAAGCTGCTAGAAAGGAATCTTTAGTTATTGACACTCTGTTGCAAAAAAGCTTCAACTCAGTGAGATAAACACTTTTTCACCATATGGCTATATCTTTTCAAAATGTTGCAGGATCACAATGATTTTGACTCATATTATGCAGAATCAAGCCCTTTTCAACATATTTCAGCACCAGCAAGCTGCTAGAAAGGAATCTTTAGTTATTTACACTCTATTGCAAAAAAGCTTCAACTCAGTGAGATAAACACTTTTTGACCATATGGCTATATCTTTTTAAAATGTTGCAGGATCACAATGATTTTGACTTATATTATGCAGAATCAAGCCCTTTTCAACATATTTCAGCACCAGCAAGCTGCTAGAAAGGAATCTTTAGTTATTTACACTCTGTTGCAAAAAAGCTTCAACTCAGTGAGATAAACACTTTTTGACCATATGGCTATATCTTTTTAAAATGTTGCAGGATCACAATGATTTTGACTTATATTATGCAGAATCAAGCCCTTTTCAACATATTTCAGCACCAGCAAGCTGCTAGAAAGGAATCTTTAGTTATTGACACTCTTTATCAAAAACGCTTCAACTCAGGGAGATAAACACTTTTTGACCGTATGGCTATATCTTTTCAAAATGTTGCAGGATCACAATGATTTTTACTCATATTATGCAGAATCAAGCCCTTTTCAACATATTTCAGCACCAGCAAGCTGCTAGAAAGGAATCTTTAGTTATTTACACTCTGTTGCAAAAAAGCTTCAACTCAGTGAGATAAACACTTTTTGACCGTATGGCTATATCTTTTCAAAATGTTGCAGGATCACAATGATTTTGACTCATATTATGCAGAATCAAGCCCTTTTCAACATATTTCAGCACCAGCAAGTTGCTAGAAAGGAATCTTTAGTTATTGACACTCTTTTGCAAAAAAGCTTCATCTCAGGGAGATAAACACTTTTTGACCATATGGCTATATCTTTTTAAAATGTTGCAGGATCACAATGATTTTGACTTATATTATGCAGAATCAAGCCCTTTTCAACATATTTCAGCACCAGCAAGCTGCTAGAAAGGAATCTTTAGTTATTTACACTCTGTTGCAAAAAACCTTCAACTCAGTGAGATAAACACTTTTTGACCATATGGCTATATCTTTTCAAAATGTTGCAGGATCACAATGATTTTGACTTATATTATGCAGAATCAAGCCCTTTTCAACATATTTCAGCACCAGCAAGTTGCTAGAAAGGAATCTTTAGTTATTGACACTCTTTTGCAAAAAAGCTTCATCTCAGTGAGATAAACACTTTTTGACCATATGGCTATATCTTTTTAAAATGTTGCAGGATCACAATGATTTTGACTTATATTATGCAGAATCAAGCCCTTTTCAACATATTTCAGCACCAGCAAGCTGCTAGAAAGGACTCTTTAGTTATTTACACTCTGTTGCAAAAAAGCTTCAACTCAGTGAGATAAACACTTTTTGACCGTATGGCTATATCTTTTCAAAATGTTGCAGGATCACAATGATTTTGACTCATATTATGCAGAATCAAGCCCTTTTCAACATATTTCAGCACCAGCAAGTTGCTAGAAAGGAATCTTTAGTTATTGACACTCTTTTGCAAAAAAGCTTCATCTCAGGGAGATAAACACTTTTTGACCATATGGCTATATCTTTTTAAAATGTTGCAGGATCACAATGATTTTGCCTCATATTATGCAGAATCAAGCCCTTTTCAACATATTTCAGCACCAGCAAGTTGCTAGAAAGGAATCTTTAGTTATTGACACTCTTTTGCAAAAAAGCTTCATCTCAGGGAGATAAACACTTTTTGACCATATGGCTTTATCATTTTAAAATGTTGCAGGATCACAATGATTTTGACTTATATTATGCAGAATCAAGCCCTTTTCAACATATTTCAGCACCAGCAAGCTGCTAGAAAGGAATCTTTAGTTATTGACACTCTTTATCAAAAACGCTTCAACTCAGGGAGATAAACACTTTTTGACCGTATGGCTATATCTTTTCAAAATGTTGCAGGATCACAATGATTTTGACTCATATTATGCAGAATCAAGCCCTTTTCAACATATTTCAGCACCAGCAAGCTGCTAGAAAGGAATCTTTAGTTATTTACACTCTGTTGCAAAAAAGCTTCAACTCAGTGAGATAAACACTTTTTGACCATATGGCTATATCTTTTTAAAATGTTGCAGGATCACAATGATTTTGACTTATATTATGCAGAATCAAGCCCTTTTCAACATATTTCAGCACCAGCAAGCTGCTAGAAAGGAATCTTTAGTTATTGACACTCTTTATCAAAAACGCTTCAACTCAGGGAGATAAACACTTTTTGACCGTATGGCTATATCTTTTCAAAATGTTGCAGGATCACAATGATTTTTACTCATATTATGCAGAATCAAGCCCTTTTCAACATATTTCAGCACCAGCAAGCTGCTAGAAAGGAATCTTTAGTTATTTACACTCTGTTGCAAAAAAGCTTCAACTCAGTGAGATAAACACTTTTTGACCGTATGGCTATATCTTTTCAAAATGTTGCAGGATCACAATGATTTTGACTCATATTATGCAGAATCAAGCCCTTTTCAACATATTTCAGCACCAGCAAGTTGCTAGAAAGGAATCTTTAGTTATTGACACTCTTTTGCAAAAAAGCTTCATCTCAGGGAGATAAACACTTTTTGACCATATGGCTATATCTTTTTAAAATGTTGCAGGATCACAATGATTTTGACTTATATTATGCAGAATCAAGCCCTTTTCAACATATTTCAGCACCAGCAAGCTGCTAGAAAGGAATCTTTAGTTATTTACACTCTGTTGCAAAAAACCTTCAACTCAGTGAGATAAACACTTTTTGACCATATGGCTATATCTTTTCAAAATGTTGCAGGATCACAATGATTTTGACTTATATTATGCAGAATCAAGCCCTTTTCAACATATTTCAGCACCAGCAAGTTGCTAGAAAGGAATCTTTAGTTATTGACACTCTTTTGCAAAAAAGCTTCATCTCAGTGAGATAAACACTTTTTGACCATATGGCTATATCTTTTTAAAATGTTGCAGGATCACAATGATTTTGACTTATATTATGCAGAATCAAGCCCTTTTCAACATATTTCAGCACCAGCAAGCTGCTAGAAAGGACTCTTTAGTTATTTACACTCTGTTGCAAAAAAGCTTCAACTCAGTGAGATAAACACTTTTTGACCGTATGGCTATATCTTTTCAAAATGTTGCAGGATCACAATGATTTTGACTCATATTATGCAGAATCAAGCCCTTTTCAACATATTTCAGCACCAGCAAGTTGCTAGAAAGGAATCTTTAGTTATTGACACTCTTTTGCAAAAAAGCTTCATCTCAGGGAGATAAACACTTTTTGACCATATGGCTATATCTTTTTAAAATGTTGCAGGATCACAATGATTTTGCCTCATATTATGCAGAATCAAGCCCTTTTCAACATATTTCAGCACCAGCAAGTTGCTAGAAAGGAATCTTTAGTTATTGACACTCTTTTGCAAAAAAGCTTCATCTCAGGGAGATAAACACTTTTTGACCATATGGCTTTATCATTTTAAAATGTTGCAGGATCACAATGATTTTGACTTATATTATGCAGAATCAAGCCCTTTTCAACATATTTCAGCACCAGCAAGCTGCTAGAAAGGAATCTTTAGTTATTGACACTCTTTATCAAAAACGCTTCAACTCAGGGAGATAAACACTTTTTGACCGTATGGCTATACCTTTTCAAAATGTTGAAAGATCACAATGATTTTGACTCATATTATGCAGAATCAAGCCCTTTTCAACATATTTCAGCACCAGCAAGCTGCTAGAAAGGAATCTTTAGTTATTGACACTCTTTATCAAAAACGCTTCAACTCAGGGAGATAAACACTTTTTGACCGTATGGCTATACCTTTTCAAAATGTTGCAGGATCACAATGATTTTGACTCATATTATGCAGAATCAAGCCCTTTTCAACATATTTCAGCACCAGCAAGCTGCTAGAAAGGAATCTTTAGTTATTGACACTCTGTTGCAAAAAAGCTTCAACTCAGTGAGATAAACACTTTTTCACCATATGGCTATATCTTTTTAAAATGTTGCAGGATCACAATGATTTTGACTTATATTATGCAGAATCAAGCCCTTTTCAACATATTTCAGCACCAGCAAGCTGCTAGAAAGGAATCTTTAGTTATTGACACTCTTTATCAAAAACGCTTCAACTCAGGGAGATAAACACTTTTTGACCGTATGGCTATATCTTTTCAAAATGTTGCAGGATCACAATGATTTTTACTCATATTATGCAGAATCAAGCCCTTTTCAACATATTTCAGCACCAGCAAGCTGAAGGAAAGGAATCTTTAGTTATTTACACTCTGTTGCAAAAAAGCTTCAACTCAGTGAGATAAACACTTTTTGACCGTATGGCTATATCTTTTCAAAATGTTGCAGGATCACAATGATTTTGACTCATATTATGCAGAATCAAGCCCTTTTCAACATATTTCAGCACCAGCAAGTTGCTAGAAAGGAATCTTTAGTTATTGACACTCTTTTGCAAAAAAGCTTCATCTCAGGGAGATAAACACTTTTTGACCATATGGCTATATCTTTTTAAAATGTTGCAGGATCACAATGATTTTGACTTATATTATGCAGAATCAAGCCCTTTTCAACATATTTCAGCACCAGCAAGTTGCTAGAAAGGAATCTTTAGTTATTGACACTCTTTTGCAAAAAAGCTTCATCTCAGGGAGATAAACACTTTTTGACCATATGGCTTTATCATTTTAAAATGTTGCAGGATCACAATGATTTTGACTTATATTATGCAGAATCAAGCCCTTTTCAACATATTTCAGCACCAGCAAGCTGCTAGAAAGGAATCTTTAGTTATTGACACTCTTTATCAAAAACGCTTCAACTCAGGGAGATAAACACTTTTTGACCGTATGGCTATACCTTTTCAAAATGTTGAAAGATCACAATGATTTTGACTCATATTATGCAGAATCAAGCCCTTTTCAACATATTTCAGCACCAGCAAGCTGCTAGAAAGGAATCTTTAGTTATTGACACTCTTTATCAAAAACGCTTCAACTCAGGGAGATAAACACTTTTTGACCGTATGGCTATACCTTTTCAAAATGTTGCAGGATCACAATGATTTTGACTCATATTATGCAGAATCAAGCCCTTTTCAACATATTTCAGCACCAGCAAGCTGCTAGAAAGGAATCTTTAGTTATTGACACTCTGTTGCAAAAAAGCTTCAACTCAGTGAGATAAACACTTTTTCACCATATGGCTATATCTTTTTAAAATGTTGCAGGATCACAATGATTTTGACTTATATTATGCAGAATCAAGCCCTTTTCAACATATTTCAGCACCAGCAAGCTGCTAGAAAGGAATCTTTACTTATTGACACTCTGTTGCAAAAAAGCTTCAACTCAGTGAGATAAACACTTTTTGACCATATGGCTATATCTTTTTAAAATGTTGCAGGATCACAATGATTTTGACTTATATTATGCAGAATCAAGCCCTTTTCAACATATTTCAGCACCAGCAAGCTGCTAGAAAGGAATCTTTAGTTATTGACACTCTGTTGCAAAAAAGCTTCAACTCAGTGAGATAAACACTTTTTGACCATATGGCTATATCATTTTAAAATGTTGCAGGATCACAATGATTTTGACTTATATTATGCAGAATCAAGCCCTTTTCAACATATTTCAGCACCAGCAAGCTGCTAGAAAGGAATCTTTAGTTATTTACACTCTGTTGCAAAAAAGCTTCAACTCAGTGAGATAAACACTTTTTGACCATATGGCTATATCTTTTTAAAATGTTGCAGGATCACAATGATTTTGACTTATATTATGCAGAATCAAGCCCTTTTCAACATATTTCAGCACCAGCAAGCTGCTAGAAAGGAATCTTTAGTTATTGACACTCTTTTGCAAAAAAGCTTCAACTCAGGGAGATAAACACTTTTTGACCGTATGGCTATATCTTTTCAAAATGTTGCAGGATCACAATGATTTTGCCTCATATTATGCAGAATCAAGCCCTTTTCAACATATTTCAGCACCAGCAAGTTGCTAGAAAGGAATCTTTAGTTATTGACACTCTTTTGCAAAAAAGCTTCATCTCAGGGAGATAAACACTTTTTGACCATATGGCTTTATCATTTTAAAATGTTGCAGGATCACAATGATTTTGACTTATATTATGCAGAATCAAGCCCTTTTCAACATATTTCAGCACCAGCAAGCTGCTAGAAAGGAATCTTTAGTTATTGACACTCTTTATCAAAAACGCTTCAACTCAGGGAGATAAACACTTTTTGACCGTATGGCTATACCTTTTCAAAATGTTGAAAGATCACAATGATTTTGACTCATATTATGCAGAATCAAGCCCTTTTCAACATATTTCAGCACCAGCAAGCTGCTAGAAAGGAATCTTTAGTTATTGACACTCTTTATCAAAAACGCTTCAACTCAGGGAGATAAACACTTTTTGACCGTATGGCTATACCTTTTCAAAATGTTGCAGGATCACAATGATTTTGACTCATATTATGCAGAATCAAGCCCTTTTCAACATATTTCAGCACCAGCAAGCTGCTAGAAAGGAATCTTTAGTTATTGACACTCTGTTGCAAAAAAGCTTCAACTCAGTGAGATAAACACTTTTTCACCATATGGCTATATCTTTTTAAAATGTTGCAGGATCACAATGATTTTGACTTATATTATGCAGAATCAAGCCCTTTTCAACATATTTCAGCACCAGCAAGCTGCTAGAAAGGAATCTTTACTTATTGACACTCTGTTGCAAAAAAGCTTCAACTCAGTGAGATAAACACTTTTTGACCATATGGCTATATCTTTTTAAAATGTTGCAGGATCACAATGATTTTGACTTATATTATGCAGAATCAAGCCCTTTTCAACATATTTCAGCACCAGCAAGCTGCTAGAAAGGAATCTTTAGTTATTGACACTCTGTTGCAAAAAAGCTTCAACTCAGTGAGATAAACACTTTTTGACCATATGGCTATATCTTTTTAAAATGTTGCAAGATCACAATGATTTTGACATATATTATGCAGAATCAAGCCCTTTTCAACATATTTCAGCACCAGCAAGCTGCTAGAAAGGAATCTTTAGTTATTGACACTCTTTATCAAAAACGCTTCAACTCAGGGAGATAAACACTTTTTGACCGTATGGCTATACCTTTTCAAAATGTTGCAGGATCACAATGATTTTGACTCATATTATGCAGAATCAAGCCCTTTTCAACATATTTCAGCACCAGCAAGCTGCTAGAAAGGAATCTTTAGTTATTGACACTCTGTTGCAAAAAAGCTTCAACTCAGTGAGATAAACACTTTTTCACCATATGGCTATATCTTTTTAAAATGTTGCAGGATCACAATGATTTTGACTTATATTATGCAGAATCAAGCCCTTTTCAACATATTTCAGCACCAGCAAGCTGCTAGAAAGGAATCTTTACTTATTGACACTCTGTTGCAAAAAAGCTTCAACTCAGTGAGATAAACACTTTTTGACCATATGGCTATATCTTTTTAAAATGTTGCAGGATCACAATGATTTTGACTTATATTATGCAGAATCAAGCCCTTTTCAACATATTTCAGCACCAGCAAGCTGCTAGAAAGGAATCTTTAGTTATTGACACTCTTTTGCAAAAAAGCTTCAACTCAGGGAGATAAACACTTTTTGACCGTATGGCTATATCTTTTCAAAATGTTGCAGGATCACAATGATTTTGCCTCATATTATGCAGAATCAAGCCCTTTTCAACATATTTCAGCACCAGCAAGCTGCTAGAAAGGAATCTTTAGTTATTGACACTCTTTTGCAAAAAAGCTTCAACTCAGGGAGATAAACACTTTTTGACCGTATGGCTATATCTTTTCAAAATGTTGCAGGATCACAATGATTTTGCCTCATATTATGCAGAATCAAGCCCTTTTCAACATATTTCAGCACCAGCAAGTTGCTAGAAAGGAATCTTTAGTTATTGACACTCTTTTGCAAAAAAGCTTCATCTCAGGGAGATAAACACTTTTTGACCATATGGCTTTATCATTTTAAAATGTTGCAGGATCACAATGATTTTGACTTATATTATGCAGAATCAAGCCCTTTTCAACATATTTCAGCACCAGCAAGCTGCTAGAAAGGAATCTTTAGTTATTGACACTCTTTATCAAAAACGCTTCAACTCAGGGAGATAAACACTTTTTGACCGTATGGCTATACCTTTTCAAAATGTTGAAAGATCACAATGATTTTGACTCATATTATGCAGAATCAAGCCCTTTTCAACATATTTCAGCACCAGCAAGCTGCTAGAAAGGAATCTTTAGTTATTGACACTCTTTATCAAAAACGCTTCAACTCAGGGAGATAAACACTTTTTGACCGTATGGCTATACCTTTTCAAAATGTTGCAGGATCACAATGATTTTGACTCATATTATGCAGAATCAAGCCCTTTTCAACATATTTCAGCACCAGCAAGCTGCTAGAAAGGAATCTTTAGTTATTGACACTCTGTTGCAAAAAAGCTTCAACTCAGTGAGATAAACACTTTTTCACCATATGGCTATATCTTTTTAAAATGTTGCAGGATCACAATGATTTTGACTTATATTATGCAGAATCAAGCCCTTTTCAACATATTTCAGCACCAGCAAGCTGCTAGAAAGGAATCTTTACTTATTGACACTCTGTTGCAAAAAAGCTTCAACTCAGTGAGATAAACACTTTTTGACCATATGGCTATATCTTTTTAAAATGTTGCAGGATCACAATGATTTTGACTTATATTATGCAGAATCAAGCCCTTTTCAACATATTTCAGCACCAGCAAGCTGCTAGAAAGGAATCTTTAGTTATTGACACTCTGTTGCAAAAAAGCTTCAACTCAGTGAGATAAACACTTTTTGACCATATGGCTATATCTTTTTAAAATGTTGCAAGATCACAATGATTTTGACATATATTATGCAGAATCAAGCCCTTTTCAACATATTTCAGCACCAGCAAGCTGCTAGAAAGGAATCTTTAGTTATTGACACTCTTTATCAAAAACGCTTCAACTCAGGGAGATAAACACTTTTTGACCGTATGGCTATACCTTTTCAAAATGTTGCAGGATCACAATGATTTTGACTCATATTATGCAGAATCAAGCCCTTTTCAACATATTTCAGCACCAGCAAGCTGCTAGAAAGGAATCTTTAGTTATTGACACTCTGTTGCAAAAAAGCTTCAACTCAGTGAGATAAACACTTTTTCACCATATGGCTATATCTTTTTAAAATGTTGCAGGATCACAATGATTTTGACTTATATTATGCAGAATCAAGCCCTTTTCAACATATTTCAGCACCAGCAAGCTGCTAGAAAGGAATCTTTACTTATTGACACTCTGTTGCAAAAAAGCTTCAACTCAGTGAGATAAACACTTTTTGACCATATGGCTATATCTTTTTAAAATGTTGCAGGATCACAATGATTTTGACTTATATTATGCAGAATCAAGCCCTTTTCAACATATTTCAGCACCAGCAAGCTGCTAGAAAGGAATCTTTAGTTATTGACACTCTTTTGCAAAAAAGCTTCAACTCAGGGAGATAAACACTTTTTGACCGTATGGCTATATCTTTTCAAAATGTTGCAGGATCACAATGATTTTGCCTCATATTATGCAGAATCAAGCCCTTTTCAACATATTTCAGCACCAGCAAGTTGCTAGAAAGGAATCTTTAGTTATTGACACTCTTTTGCAAAAAAGCTTCATCTCAGGGAGATAAACACTTTTTGACCATATGGCTTTATCATTTTAAAATGTTGCAGGATCACAATGATTTTGACTTATATTATGCAGAATCAAGCCCTTTTCAACATATTTCAGCACCAGCAAGCTGCTAGAAAGGAATCTTTAGTTATTGACACTCTTTATCAAAAACGCTTCAACTCAGGGAGATAAACACTTTTTGACCGTATGGCTATACCTTTTCAAAATGTTGAAAGATCACAATGATTTTGACTCATATTATGCAGAATCAAGCCCTTTTCAACATATTTCAGCACCAGCAAGCTGCTAGAAAGGAATCTTTAGTTATTGACACTCTTTATCAAAAACGCTTCAACTCAGGGAGATAAACACTTTTTGACCGTATGGCTATACCTTTTCAAAATGTTGCAGGATCACAATGATTTTGACTCATATTATGCAGAATCAAGCCCTTTTCAACATATTTCAGCACCAGCAAGCTGCTAGAAAGGAATCTTTAGTTATTGACACTCTGTTGCAAAAAAGCTTCAACTCAGTGAGATAAACACTTTTTCACCATATGGCTATATCTTTTTAAAATGTTGCAGGATCACAATGATTTTGACTTATATTATGCAGAATCAAGCCCTTTTCAACATATTTCAGCACCAGCAAGCTGCTAGAAAGGAATCTTTACTTATTGACACTCTGTTGCAAAAAAGCTTCAACTCAGTGAGATAAACACTTTTTGACCATATGGCTATATCTTTTTAAAATGTTGCAGGATCACAATGATTTTGACTTATATTATGCAGAATCAAGCCCTTTTCAACATATTTCAGCACCAGCAAGCTGCTAGAAAGGAATCTTTAGTTATTGACACTCTGTTGCAAAAAAGCTTCAACTCAGTGAGATAAACACTTTTTGACCATATGGCTATATCTTTTTAAAATGTTGCAAGATCACAATGATTTTGACATATATTATGCAGAATCAAGCCCTTTTCAACATATTTCAGCACCAGCAAGCTGCTAGAAAGGAATCTTTAGTTATTGACACTCTTTATCAAAAACGCTTCAACTCAGGGAGATAAACACTTTTTGACCGTATGGCTATACCTTTTCAAAATGTTGCAGGATCACAATGATTTTGACTCATATTATGCAGAATCAAGCCCTTTTCAACATATTTCAGCACCAGCAAGCTGCTAGAAAGGAATCTTTAGTTATTGACACTCTGTTGCAAAAAAGCTTCAACTCAGTGAGATAAACACTTTTTCACCATATGGCTATATCTTTTTAAAATGTTGCAGGATCACAATGATTTTGACTTATATTATGCAGAATCAAGCCCTTTTCAACATATTTCAGCACCAGCAAGCTGCTAGAAAGGAATCTTTACTTATTGACACTCTGTTGCAAAAAAGCTTCAACTCAGTGAGATAAACACTTTTTGACCATATGGCTATATCTTTTTAAAATGTTGCAGGATCACAATGATTTTGACTTATATTATGCAGAATCAAGCCCTTTTCAACATATTTCAGCACCAGCAAGCTGCTAGAAAGGAATCTTTAGTTATTTACACTCTGTTGCAAAAAAGCTTCAACTCAGTGAGATAAACACTTTTTGACCATATGGCTATATCATTTTAAAATGTTGCAGGATCACAATGATTTTGACTTATATTATGCAGAATCAAGCCCTTTTCAACATATTTCAGCACCAGCAAGCTGCTAGAAAGGAATCTTTAGTTATTGACACTCTTTATCAAAAACGCTTCAACTCAGGGAGATAAACACTTTTTGACCGTATGGCTATACCTTTTCAAAATGTTGCAGGATCACAATGATTTTGACTCATATTATGCAGAATCAAGCCCTTTTCAACATATTTCAGCACCAGCAAGCTGCTAGAAAGGAATCTTTAGTTATTGACACTCTTTATCAAAAACGCTTCAACTCAGGGAGATAAACACTTTTTGACCGTATGGCTATATCTTTTCAAAATGTTGCAGGATCACAATGATTTTTACTCATATTATGCAGAATCAAGCCCTTTTCAACATATTTCAGCACCAGCAAGCTGCTAGAAAGGAATCTTTAGTTATTTACACTCTGTTGCAAAAAAGCTTCAACTCAGTGAGATAAACACTTTTTGACCGTATGGCTATATCTTTTCAAAATGTTGCAGGATCACAATGATTTTGACTCATATTATGCAGAATCAAGCCCTTTTCAACATATTTCAGCACCAGCAAGTTGCTAGAAAGGAATCTTTAGTTATTGACACTCTTTTGCAAAAAAGCTTCATCTCAGGGAGATAAACACTTTTTGACCATATGGCTATATCTTTTTAAAATGTTGCAGGATCACAATGATTTTGACTTATATTATGCAGAATCAAGCCCTTTTCAACATATTTCAGCACCAGCAAGCTGCTAGAAAGGAATCTTTAGTTATTTACACTCTGTTGCAAAAAACCTTCAACTCAGTGAGATAAACACTTTTTGACCATATGGCTATATCTTTTCAAAATGTTGCAGGATCACAATGATTTTGACTTATATTATGCAGAATCAAGCCCTTTTCAACATATTTCAGCACCAGCAAGTTGCTAGAAAGGAATCTTTAGTTATTGACACTCTTTTGCAAAAAAGCTTCATCTCAGTGAGATAAACACTTTTTGACCATATGGCTATATCTTTTTAAAATGTTGCAGGATCACAATGATTTTGACTTATATTATGCAGAATCAAGCCCTTTTCAACATATTTCAGCACCAGCAAGCTGCTAGAAAGGACTCTTTAGTTATTTACACTCTGTTGCAAAAAAGCTTCAACTCAGTGAGATAAACACTTTTTGACCGTATGGCTATATCTTTTCAAAATGTTGCAGGATCACAATGATTTTGACTCATATTATGCAGAATCAAGCCCTTTTCAACATATTTCAGCACCAGCAAGTTGCTAGAAAGGAATCTTTAGTTATTGACACTCTTTTGCAAAAAAGCTTCATCTCAGGGAGATAAACACTTTTTGACCATATGGCTATATCTTTTTAAAATGTTGCAGGATCACAATGATTTTGACTTATATTATGCAGAATCAAGCCCTTTTCAACATATTTCAGCACCAGCAAGCTGCTAGAAAGGAATCTTTAGTTATTTACACTCTGTTGCAAAAAAGCTTCAACTCAGTGAGATAAACACTTTTTGACCATATGGCTATATCATTTTAAAATGTTGCAGGATCACAATGATTTTGACTTATATTATGCAGAATCAAGCCCTTTTCAACATATTTCAGCACCAGCAAGCTGCTAGAAAGGAATCTTTAGTTATTTACACTCTGTTGCAAAAAAGCTTCAACTCAGTGAGATAAACACTTTTTGACCATATGGCTATATCTTTTTAAAATGTTGCAGGATCACAATGATTTTGACTTATATTATGCAGAATCAAGCCCTTTTCAACATATTTCAGCACCAGCAAGCTGCTAGAAAGGAATCTTTAGTTATTGACACTCTGTTGCAAAAAAGCTTCAACTCAGTGAGATAAACACTTTTTGACCATATGGCTATATCTTTTTAAAATGTTGCAAGATCACAATGATTTTGACATATATTATGCAGAATCAAGCCCTTTTCAACATATTTCAGCACCAGCAAGCTGCTAGAAAGGAATCTTTAGTTATTGACACTCTTTATCAAAAACGCTTCAACTCAGGGAGATAAACACTTTTTGACCATATGGCTATATCTTTTTAAAATGTTGAAAGATCACAATGATTTTGACTCATATTATGCAGAATCAAGCCCTTTTCAACATATTTCAGCACCAGCAAGCTGCTAGAAAGGAATCTTTAGTTATTGACACTCTTTTGCAAAAAAACCTTCAACTCAGGGAGATAAACACTTTTTGACCATATGGCTATATCTTATTAAAATGTTGCAGGATCACAATGATTTTGACTCATATTATGCAGAATCAAGCCTTTTTCAACATGTTTCAGCACCAGCAAGCTGCTAGAAAGGAATCTTTAGTTATTGACACTCTTTATCAAAAACGCTTCAACTCAAGGAGATAAACACTTTTTGACCATATGGCTATATCTTTTCAAAATGTTGCAGGATCACAATGATTTTGACTCATATTATGCAGAATCAAGCCCTTTTCAACATATTTCAGCACCAGCAAGCTGCTAGAAAGGAATCTTTAGCTATTTACACTCAGTTGCAAAAAAGCTTCAACTCAGTGAGATAAACACTTTTTGACCATATGGCTATATCTTTTTAAAATGTTGCAAGATCACAATGATTTTGACATATATTATGCAGAATCAAGCCCTTTTCAACATATTTCTGCACCAGCAAGCTGCTAGAAAGGAATCTTTAGTTATTTACACTATGTTGCAAAAAAGCTTCAACTCAGTGAGATAAACACTTTTTGACCATATGGCTATATCTTTTTAAAATGTTGCAGGATCACAATGATTTTGACTTATATTATGCAGAATCAAGCCCTTTTCAACATATTTCAGCACCAGCAAGCTGCTAGAAAGGAATCTTTAGTTATTGACACTCTTTATCAAAAACGCTTCACCTCAGGGAGATAAACACTTTTTGACCGTATGGCTATATCTTTTCAAAATGTTGCAGGATCACAATGATTTTGACTCATATTATGCAGAATCAAGCCCTTTTCAACATATTTCAGCACCAGCAAGCTGCTAGAAAGGAATCTTTAGTTATTGACACTCTGTTGCAAAAAAGCTTCAACTCAGTGAGATAAACACTTTTTGACCGTATGGCTATATCTTTTCAAAATGTTGCAGGATCACAATGATTTTGACTCATATTATGCAGAATCAAGCCCTTTTCAACATATTTCAGCACCAGCAAGTTGCTAGAAAGGAATCTTTAGTCATTGACACTCTTTTGCAAAAAAGCTTCAACTCAGGGAGATAAACACTTTTTGACCGTATGGCTGTATCTTTTCAAAATGTTGCAGGATCACAATGATTTTGACTCATATTATGCAGAATCAAGCCCTTTTCAACATATTTCAGCACCAGCAAGCTGCTAGAAAGGAATCTTTAGCTATTTACACTCAGTTGCAAAAAAGCTTCAACTCAGTGAGATAAACACTTTTTGACCATATGGCTATATCTTTTTAAAATGTTGCAAGATCACAATGATTTTGACATATATTATGCAGAATCAAGCCCTTTTAAACATATTTCTGCACCAGCAAGCTGCAAGAAAGGAATCTTTAATTATTTACACTATGTTGCAAAAAAGCTTCAACTCAGTGAGATAAACACTTTTTGACCATATGGCTATATCTTTTTAAAATGTTGCAGGATCACAATGATTTTGACTTATATTATGCAGAATCAAGCCCTTTTCAACATATTTCAGCACCAGCAAGCTGCTAGAAAGGAATCTTTAGTTATTGACACTCTTTATCAAAAACGCTTCAACTCAGGGAGATAAACACTTTTTGACCGTATGGCTATATCTTTTCAAAATGTTGCAGGATCACAATGATTTTTACTCATATTATGCAGAATCAAGCCCTTTTCAACATATTTCAGCACCAGCAAGCTGCTAGAAAGGAATCTTTAGTTATTTACACTCTGTTGCAAAAAAGCTTCAACTCAGTGAGATAAACACTTTTTGACCGTATGGCTATATCTTTTCAAAATGTTGCAGGATCACAATGATTTTGACTCATATTATGCAGAATCAAGCCCTTTTCAACATATTTCAGCACCAGCAAGTTGCTAGAAAGGAATCTTTAGTTATTGACACTCTTTTGCAAAAAAGCTTCATCTCAGGGAGATAAACACTTTTTGACCATATGGCTATATCTTTTTAAAATGTTGCAGGATCACAATGATTTTGACTTATATTATGCAGAATCAAGCCCTTTTCAACATATTTCAGCACCAGCAAGCTGCTAGAAAGGAATCTTTAGTTATTTACACTCTGTTGCAAAAAACCTTCAACTCAGTGAGATAAACACTTTTTGACCATATGGCTATATCTTTTCAAAATGTTGCAGGATCACAATGATTTTGACTTATATTATGCAGAATCAAGCCCTTTTCAACATATTTCAGCACCAGCAAGTTGCTAGAAAGGAATCTTTAGTTATTGACACTCTTTTGCAAAAAAGCTTCATCTCAGTGAGATAAACACTTTTTGACCATATGGCTATATCTTTTTAAAATGTTGCAGGATCACAATGATTTTGACTTATATTATGCAGAATCAAGCCCTTTTCAACATATTTCAGCACCAGCAAGCTGCTAGAAAGGACTCTTTAGTTATTTACACTCTGTTGCAAAAAAGCTTCAACTCAGTGAGATAAACACTTTTTGACCGTATGGCTATATCTTTTCAAAATGTTGCAGGATCACAATGATTTTGACTCATATTATGCAGAATCAAGCCCTTTTCAACATATTTCAGCACCAGCAAGCTGCTAGAAAGGAATCTTTAGTTATTTACACTCTGTTGCAAAAAAGCTTCAACTCAGTGAGATAAACACTTTTTGACCATATGGCTATATCATTTTAAAATGTTGCAGGATCACAATGATTTTGACTTATATTATGCAGAATCAAGCCCTTTTCAACATATTTCAGCACCAGCAAGCTGCTAGAAAGGAATCTTTAGTTATTGACACTCTTTATCCAAAACGCTTCAACTCAGTGAGATAAACACTTTTTGACCATATGGCTATATCTTTTTCAAAATGTTGCAGGATCACAATGATTTTGACTCATATTATGCAGGATCAAGCCCTTTTCAACATATTTCAGCACCAGCAAGCTGCTAGAAAGGAATATTTAGTTATTTACACTCTGTTGCAAAAAAGCTTCAACTCAGTGAGATAAACACTTTTTGACCATATGGCTATATCTTTTTAAAATGTTGCAGGATCACAATGATTTTGACTTATATTATGCAGAATCATGCCCTTTTCAACATATTTCAGCACCAGCAAGCTGCTAGAAAGGAATCTTTAGTTATTGACACTCTTTATCAAAAACGCTTCAACTCAGGGAGATAAACACTTTTTGACCGTATGGCTATATCTTTTCAAAATGTTGCAGGATCACAATGATTTTGACTCAAATTATGCAGAATTAAGCCCTTTTCAACATATTTCAGCACCAGCAAGCTGCTAGAAAGGAATCTTTAGTTATTGACACTCTTTTGCAAAAAAGCTTCATCTCAGGGAGATAAACACTTTTTGACCATATGGCTATATCTTTTTAAAATGTTGCAGGATCACAATGATTTTGACTTATATTATGCAGAATCAAGCCCTTTTCAACATATTTCAGCACCAGCAAGCTGCTAGAAAGGAATCTTTAGTTATTTACACTCTGTTGCAAAAAAGCTTCAACTCAGTGAGATAAACACTTTTTGACCATATGGCTATATCATTTTAAAATGTTGCAGGATCACAATGATTTTGACTTATATTATGCAGAATCAAGCCCTTTTCAACATATTTCAGCACCAGCAAGCTGCTAGAAAGGAATCTTTAGCTATTTACACTCTGTTGCAAAAAAGCTTCAACTCAGTGAGATAAACACTTTTTGACCATATGGCTATATCTTTTTAAAATGTTGTAAGATCACAATGATTTTGACATATATTATGCAGAATCAAGCCCTTTTCAACATATTTCTGCACCAGCAAGCTGCTAGAAAGGAATCTTTAGTTATTTACACTCTGTTGCAAAAAAGCTTCAACTCAGTGAGATAAACACTTTTTGACCATATGGCTATATCTTTTTAAAATGTTGCAGGATCACAATGATTTTGACTTATATTATGCAGAAGCAAGCCCTTTTTAACATATTTCAGCACCAGCAAGCTGCTAGAAAGGAATCTTTAGTTATTTACACTCTGTTGCAAAAAAGCTTCAACTCAGTGAGATAAACATTTTTTGACCATATGGCTATATCTTTTTAAAATGTTGCAGGATCACAATGATTTTGACTTATATTATGCAGAATCAAGCCCTTTTCAACATATTTCAGCACCAGCAAGTTGCTAGAAAGGAATCTTTAGTTATTAACACTCTTTATCAAAAATGCTTCAACTCAGGGAGATAAACACTTTTTGACCATATGGCTATATCTTTTCAAAATGTTGCAGGATCACAATGATTTTGACTTATATTATGCAGAATCAAGCCCTTTTCAACATATTTCAGCACCAGCAAGTTGCTAGAAAGGAATCTTTAGTTATTGACACTCTGTTGCAAAAAAGCTTCATCTCAGTGAGATAAACACTTTTTGACCATATGGCTATATCTTTTTAAAATGTTGCAGGATCACAATGATTTTGACTTATATTATGCAGAATCAAGCCCTTTTCAACATATTTCAGCACCAGAGAGCTGCTAGAAAGGACTCTTTAGTTATTTACACTCTGTTGCAAAAAAGCTTCAACTCAGTGAGATAAACACTTTTTGACCATATGGCAATATATCATTTTAAAATGTTGCAGGATCACAATGATTTTGACTTATATTATGCAGAATCAAGCCCTTTTCAACATATTTCAGCACCAGCAAGCTGCTAGAAAGGAATCTTTAGCTATTTACACTCTGTTGCAAAAAAGCTTCAACTCAGTGAGATAAACACTTTTTGACCATATGGCTATATCTTTTTAAAATGTTGCAGGATCACAATGATTTTGACTTATATTATGCAGAATCAAGCCCTTTTCAACATATTTCAGCACCAGCAAGCTGCTAGAAAGGACTCTTTAGTTATTTACACTCTGTTGCAAAAAAGCTTCAACTCAGTGAGATAAACACTTTTTGACCATATGGCTATATCTTTTTAAAATGTTGCAGGATCACAATGATTTTGACTTATATTATGCAGAATCAAGCCCTTTTCAACATATTTCAGCACCAGCAAGCTGCTAGAAAGGAATCTTTAGTTATTGACACTCTTTATCAAAAACGCTTCAACTCAGGGAGATAAACACTTTTTGACCGTATGGCTATATCGTTTCAAAATGTTGCAGGATCACAATGATTTTGACTTATATTATGCAGAATCAAGCCCTTTTTAACATATTTCAGCACCAGCAAGCTGCTAGAAAGGAATCTTTAGTTATTTACACTCTGTTGCAAAAAAGCTTCAACTCAGTGAGATAAACACTTTTTGACCATATGGCTATATCTTTTTAAAATGTTGCAGGATCACAATGATTTTGACTTATATTATGCAGAATCAAGCCCTTTTCAACATATTTCAGCACCAGCAAGTTGCTAGAAAGGAATCTTTAGTTATTGACACTCTTTATCAAAAACGCTTCAACTCAGGGAGATAAACACTTTTTGACCATATGGCAATATATCATTTTAAAATGTTGCAGGATCACAATGATTTTGACTTATATTATGCAGAATCAAGCCCTTTTCAACATATTTCAGCACCAGCAAGCTGCTAGAAAGGACTCTTTAGTTATTTACACTCTGTTGCAAAAAAGCTTCAACTCAGTGAGATAAACACTTTTTGACCATATGGCTATATCTTTTTAAAATGTTGCAGGATCACAATGATTTTGACTTATATTATGCAGAATCAAGCCCTTTTCAACATATTTCAGCACCAGCAAGCTGCTAGAAAGGAATCTTTAGTTATTGACACTCTTTATCAAAAACGCTTCAACTCAGGGAGATAAACACTTTTTGACCGTATGGCTATATCGTTTCAAAATGTTGCAGGATCACAATGATTTTGACTTATATTATGCAGAATCAAGCCCTTTTTAACATATTTCAGCACCAGCAAGCTGCTAGAAAGGAATCTTTAGTTATTTACACTCTGTTGCAAAAAAGCTTCAACTCAGTGAGATAAACACTTTTTGACCATATGGCTATATCTTTTTAAAATGTTGCAGGATCACAATGATTTTGACTTATATTATGCAGAATCAAGCCCTTTTCAACATATTTCAGCACCAGCAAGTTGCTAGAAAGGAATCTTTAGTTATTGACACTCTTTATCAAAAACGCTTCAACTCAGGGAGATAAACACTTTTTGACCATATGGCTATATCTTTTCAAAATGTTGCAGGATCACAATGATTTTGACTTATATTATGCAGAATCAAGCCCTTTTCAACATATTTCAGCACCAGCAAGTTGCTAGAAAGGAATCTTTAGTTATTGACACTCTTTTGCAAAAAAGCTTCATCTCAGGGAGATAAACACTTTTTGACCATATGGCTATATCTTTTTAAAATGTTGCAGGATCACAATGATTTTGACTTATATTATGCAGAATCAAGCCCTTTTCAACATATTTCTGCACCAGCAAGCTGCTAGAAAGGACTCTTTAGTTATTTACACTCTGTTGCAAAAAAGCTTCAACTCAGTGAGATAAACACTTTTTGACCATATGGCTATATCTTTTTAAAATGTTGCAGGATCACAATGATTTTGACTCATATTATGCAGAATCAAGCCCTTTTCAACATATTTCAGCACCAGCAAGCTGCTAGAAAGGAATCTTTAGTTATTGACACTCTTTATCAAAAACGCTTCAACTCAGGGAGATAAACACTTTTTGACCGTATGGCTATATCGTTTCAAAATGTTGCAGGATCACAATGATTTTGACTCATATTATGCAGAATCAAGCCCTTTTCAACATATTTTAGCACCAGCAAGCTGCTAGAAAGGAATCTTTAGTTATTTACACTCAGTTGCAAAAAAGCTTCAACTCAGTGAGATAAACACTTTTTGACCATATGGCTATATCTTTTTAAAATGTTGCAGGATCACAATGATTTTGACTTATATTATGCAGAATCAAGCCCTTTTCAACATATTTCAGCACCAGCAAGCTGCTAGAAAGGAATCTTTAGTTATTGACACTGTAATGATCCCCGTAATTTCGTGGCGGCACAGATCTTGACTGCTGGTGTAGTTTTAAAGTTTTATTCGCAACCGTTGAAAAACAAAACGTAAAAACTCAAACCATCACCACCGTAAGAGCTTGTGCTCTATTACGGGTTCATATCAAAAAATAGAAAAATAAAAACTTCGCGTAGAGGATGCAGTAACTTTCTCCCGTAAGCGCTATCGCAATAACAACCGTTTTTCCGGCGGAAGTGAGAAAATAAAATCCTCTTACCAAAATAAAATATCAAATTCGGAAAACACAATCAAACAATTTACCTAAAATAATAACACATTTCAGGTGGTTATTTACACTCCCACCAAATTACAGTGTTTCATATGGAAATGTTAAACACGTAATTTCCACATCAACAAAATAACCTGTTAAAACATTTACTGTACAACACAGTTAACTATACTACATTACATAACTACAATGGGTTCAATCTGCCTCTAGCAACAAAACTAATTTTTGGACGGGGCGCTCCACTGATGAAAGGTTGTTGGTGCGCTCTCCCTGCTGATTCAGTTCCTTATCGCCAAGCAGGATTTTTACCCGTCTCACAAGTCCATCTTGACCCTTAAGGATTTCCGAGACTCTGCCTAGTCTCCACTGGTTCCTGGGCAAAGTGTCATCAGTGTCCATGACTATATCTCCAACCTCCAGGTTCCTTTTTATACTATGCCAGCGCTGTCTCACCGTGATGTTGTGGAGATACTCCCTTTTCCATCTACTCCAAAATTGCTCCGTCAAGTATTGCACCTGACGCCATCTCTTTCTTCCGTAAAGATACGGTCTTTCAAAGGTGCCAGGAGGAGGTAAGGCAGTAGTGGATTTCATTGAGATCAGGTGGTTAGGAGTCAGTGGTTCTAGACTATTAGGGTCGTTCAGAGTGTCAACAGTGAGTGGACGGCTGTTTATTATGGCCATAGTCTCATAAAGGAAAGTGCGTAACGAAGTATCATTGAGCCTACCAGGGGACAATAGCAGGGTGGCATTGAGGACACTTCTTACAGTCCTAATCTGTCGTTCCCATACACCCCCGGCGTGGCTGGCGTGAGGTGCATTCACTACAAACTCACACTGTTTCTCTGCGAGGAATGTATTCAGTCTGTCCATGTCCAATTCCTTTAGTGCAGCATTCAGTTCATTTTTTGCACCCATAAAGTTAGTGCCTTGATCACATTTAATTTGTCTTACAGCACCTCTTAAAGCGATGAAGCATCTCAGTCCATTAATGAATGTGTCTGTAGACATATCTTCTAACATCTCAATGTGAACTGCTCTAGAGCACAAACAGGTGAGAATTAGACCATACCTCTTGTGTTGTTTTCTCCCTTGATTTGTCCAGAAGGGACCAAAACAGTCCATGCCACAATATGTGAACGGAGCAGACGGTTCTGTTCGTTCCACTGGAAGGTCACTCATTCTTTGGCTTTCAACAGGCCTTCTCAGCCGTCGGCAAACAACACAGTGGCGGATGCAGGTTGCCACTGCTCTGCTCAGTCCACAGATCCAATAGCCATTGGACCTGATCTCACTGATGGTGAAGCCTTTACCCTGATGTCTCACTCTTTCGTGATAATGAGCAATGATGAGTTTTGCTATGTAATGTTCTTGTGGTATGACTGTGGGGTGTTTAAATGAGGCTGGGAAAGATGAGCGGCTGAGCCTACCTCCCACCTTGAGCACACCCTCTGTGTCTACGAAAACATCAAGATGACTCAGCTTGTTGTTCCTTGGAAGTTGATGACCTCTGCGCAGAAAGTTCATTTCTCTTGGGTATGCTTGATTTTGCAGGTCTTTAATGATGAGTTGCTCTGCACTTTGTCTTTCACTGACTGTTGAGAGGGCATTAGATTTATCCTTACGAGCACGTCGCAAAAGGCGTGCCACCGCTCTGACAGCCTGAGACCAAGATGAAAATTTACAGAGTCTGTCCACAAGGTTGACTTGCACTGAGGTCTCTGCCTGAAAGGTCTGAGCCTTTTTAACTTCTGGGTCACCCACGGGTAGCTCTGTAGGTACTTCCGGCATTTCTATTTTATTTTTCCAAAGAAAGCTAGGGCCAGTAAACCAATCAGATGAGAGCAACTCGTCCACTGTTGTCCCCCGAGAAGCGCAGTCTGCTGGGTTGTCTTCGGATGGTACGTAGAACCATTGTTTAGCGTCTGAGAAATGACAAATTTTCTGCACCCTATTTGCTACAAAGGTGTGAAAACGGCGGGCATCATTATTAATGTAGCCTAAGACAACCTTTGAGTCTGTCCAATAGAACTCCTCAATATCAGCATAGCCTAATTCTTCTTTAAGCATATTGCTCACCCTGACTGAGACCACAGCTGCGGTGAGCTCCATCCTTGGTATAGTTGTTACTTTCAGCGGTGAGACACGTGCCTTTCCCAGGAGAAGAGTGCAATGTATGTCTCCCCCTTTACTAATCAGTCTCTGGTAAGTACATTGACCATAGCCAGCAGTACTGGCATCAGAGAAGTGATGTAATTCTGCTTTAATTACCTCTCCAAAGCCAGCCGGCCGATAACAACGAGCTATGTGTATTTTTTCCAGCTTCACAAGGTCACCCTGCCATTTCTCCCACCGTGACTTTAACCTCTCTGGGATTGGGTCATCCCATCCTGTTCCTCGATGGCACATTTCCTGGAGAACTTTCTTTCCAACGAGGAGATAAGGTGCAATGAAGCCCAGCGGGTCGTACACGGAGGCGACGGATGACAGGATGCCCCGTCGTGTTGCTGGTTGGTCCTTAGGTGTGATTTTAAAAGTAAAACAATCATCCTCAATGTTCCAGTGGATCCCCAGTACTCTTTCCAAGGCTGTATCACTGAATGTGAGATTCTTTGCTTTGCTGTCTGTCGCGTGTTCTGTTGCTGGGATGCTCTGCAGAACGGCACGGTTATTTGATGCAAATTTGTGCAGGCGTAGACCTCCCTTTGCGCACAGTTCACGTGCCTCCTTTGCTAGACAGATGGCCTTTTCTTCTGACTCGACACTAGCTATTCCATCATCCATATAGAAGTCTCTGGCAATGAACTGGGATCCTAGTGGATATGTGAGACTGTGTTCTTTGGCAAGCTGCTTTAATCCGTAGTTTGCACATCCTGGTGAAGATACGGCTCCAAAAAGATGAACTTTCATCCTGAACTCCTGAGCAGGTGTGCTTGTGTTGCCGTTCTCCCACCATAGGAAACGTAGGTAGTCGCGGTCATTTTCTGAGACATGGAACTGGTGAAACATCTTCTCAATGTCACACATTAAAGCAACGGGATGCTGCCGGAAACGAATAAGTACTCCCGTCAGACTGTTGATCATGTCTGGGCCTGACAAAAGGTGTTCATTGAGACTGTGACCTTTATACTTAGCTGAGCAGTCGAATACTACTCTAAGCTTTTCAGGCTTTTTGGGGTGGTAAACACCATGGTGAGGTATGTACCACCTTTCTCCCTCAGTGCCTTCCATACGTACCTTTTCTACGTCACCCCTTTCAATGATGTCCTTCATGTATTTCGCATAGTCCTTCTTGTATTTTTCATCTGCAATGAACTTTCCTTTCAGGTGGTTAAGTCTCATAGAAGCAAGCTGCTTGTTGTCAGGTAAAGACGGCCTTTCTTTGAATGGGAGGGGCATTTCATAATGTCCATGTTCGTTTTTCCTTATATTTTCCCTTAACTTATCAAGAAAGATCAAATCCTGTTGGGAGACGGTTTTGTCCTTTTCCAGAGTGTCTCTGAAATCAGTCTCTAGAACCTTGAGAGCATCCAAAGGGGTCGTGGCAGGTAGCTCCTTCACGATTACTCTGTGGCAGTGACTGGTTAATGATGAGTTGGAGAGAGGAGCTGAACAGCCAACAATAGTCCATCCTAAGTCTGTGAGAACGGCAAAGGGTTCGTCATCCTTTCCAGTTATGACTTGTCTGGGTACAAGTGTTCTTGGACAGTTGTAGCCGATCAGTAACCCCACTTCACAACTCAGCAGCGGTGGTATTTGGTCAGCTATTGGGGTGAAATGGCGCCATTTTTGGGCTGTTTCATGGGTTGGAATATGTTCTCTGTTGGCAGGTATGCAGTCTTTGGTGTAGACAGGGGGTAAACTAATGTGCACAGTGGAATGGAAACCTCTCACACGTAGACCAGATGCTCTTTCACTTTTTAAAACCATATTCTCTCCCATCATAGTGGTGAGCCTTAGTTTAACTGGGTAGGTAGTTAGCTGCAGTTCATTACTCACATCTCGTTCGATAAATGTTGTGTCGCTTTGTGTGTCCAGCAGGGCGTACACAAGTTTCTCTCTGGATGGATCCCTTTCATTTGAGACCCACACTGGCACTATCATGGAGGTGTTTGCTGCCTGACCTTGACTGGTGACGTTGAGGGACACAGCAGATGTAGGCTCTGTTTCAGTGTGTTGTGTGGTATCTCTTTTGTTTTCCTTTACCTTATTTTCACCCTTTTGGTAGCTGTTGTCGTGAAGACAGGTAGGATGTCGACCTTTGCACAAGCCACATGAGAGACGGGATCTGCATTCTTTCACACCATGACCAGGTTTCAAGCAGCCGTAGCACAGTTTGTTGTTCTTGACATAGGCCCTCCTATATTCCAGTGTCTCTTTCAGGAAGTCTGGGCATTTGCAGAGTAGATGATTATTATTCTGACATAACAAACATGCAGTTTTGACCCTTTCTTTCATCATTGTCTGACTGTTATTGTTCACCACTGTTTGTGTGTTGAAGACACTGATTTTGTTCCTTTTGTTGAACCTTGTGTTCACCTTGTCATAGCAGGATTCAGATGAATGGAGAGCAAAAAGGGAAGTGACTGGATTGCAGGCGGTTTCTGACTCAATGGACATGAATTTGGCAAATTCTTCGAAGTTGGGAAAATCCTTTCCCTGTGAGAGACAGACAGTTACCTGGCGGTTCCACCGAGATGCTAACCATTCAGGCAGTTTCCTTATCAACTTCTGATTTTCTTCACAATCATTTAGGATATTCAAACCCCTTACATGAGGCATGGCCTGCAAACAAGCATTTAAGAAATCAGAGAAATTTCTCAGTCCTTCGGCATCCTTACCCAGGATTTTAGGCCAATTGGATAACCTTTCTCAGAAGGCCCTTTGAATGATAAAGGGCTGGCCGTATCTCTGATCGAGTTTTTTCCAAGCATCACTGTAGGCTGCATCATCACTGCGATAGAAAGTACCTTCTAAACACTTCTGAGCCAAGCCCACCACATACCGTTTGAGATAATGTAGCTTATCAGCAGAGGAAATATTTTTTCTGTCTATGAGTGCTATAAATGCGGCCTTCCACTCAATGAAGTCAATTGGGTTGCCGTTAAATACAGTGGGTTCTGGTGTTGGCAATCTGTTGATAGCGATGCTGTCCTGGACAGCTTGTGCCAAGCAGGAGACGTCGATGGGAGAAGATGGAGCAACAACTTGGTGAGGCTGTGTTGGAGCAAGAAGAGGTGTATGGCTGAGTGGCAGGGGGTCATGAGGAGGCTGAAAGGGCTGGATGTTAGACTCCTCTTTAGCTTCCCTGTCATAAACCTCCAATCTGGCTTGAGCAGCTCTTAGATTTCATTCAGCCTGCAAGTTTTCTAATTCTGTTTTATGTCTTTCTAATTCTTTTCTGTGCTCCTCCTCTAGCGCTCTTATTTTCTCTCTCTGTATCTTTTCTTCTACCAACAATTTATATTCAGCTTCCTTTGCAGCTAAATCCGCCGCTGCTTCAGCTCGCTTAGCTGCCACGCTTGTACGTTTGGAAAGACGACTGAGTTCAGAGTCAGTGCCATAAATGGAGCGAGCATAGTGTGGTTCAAGCAGCTCACGCAAGCGCTGTCCTTCATATTCTATATCATATTCGCCATCTATGCCTGTCAGTCTTTCATTTAGGATTTTCATTATATCACTTGTTACTGCTCCGCAGGCATCAACTTTGCGTCTTATTTCTGTATCAGGTGTACTAAGCATTCTCAATTCATCAAACATTTTCAAAACGTCCATCTTTGTTTTCTCTATTTCATCTGCAAGAGATGCTAGGTGCTTTTCAGAAAGCTCATGCTTGAGTTCTTGTCGTGTCTTACGAGCTATAGCCTTCCACTGATCATAGCGGTTAATAAGCTTCTTTTCCTTTCTACTTTGTTCTTCTTTACTGTATATAAGCATTTTTTCAGTGGGAATTCGCACTCGTTCTGAGCGCCGAACTGTCTCTGAAACATCAACATCATCATCCTTTAGCAGTTCAACAAGCATTTTCTCATTATTTTGCAAAGTTTCTTTAAGTTCTTGCCTGACAGCGCCCTTTTCTGCTTCACTCCGAAGCCTTTCCTTGTACTCCTCTATTTTCCGTCGAAGTGTAGCGATCTGCCCCTCGTTATCTTTTCCACGTGGATTAGCATCGCCCTCCATCATTTTTAATTATATATTTATTTAGCCTTTATCCTTAGTGCTACCACCACACCGTCTTCCGCTAACCTCAGTCCTTATCCTTGTCCTCCGGAGGAGTGATCCTTTACAGCCGTAGTAATTTTCCTTTTTCCTCCGTTGGAAACGTATTGTTGTAGGTTAGCATGAAGAGGGTAAGCTCTTACTGTAATGATCCCCGTAATTTCGTGGCGGCACAGATCTTGACTGCTGGTGTAGTTTTAAAGTTTTATTCGCAACCGTTGAAAAACAAAATGTAAAAACTCAAACCATCACCACCGTAAGAGCTTGTGCTCTATTACGGGTTCATATCAAAAAATAGAAAAATAAAAACTTCGCGTAGAGGATGCAGTAACTTTCTCCCGTAAGCGCTATCGCAATAACAACCGTTTTTCCGGCGGAAGTGAGAAAATAAAATCCTCTTACCAAAATAAAATATCAAATTCGGAAAACACAATCAAACAATTTGCCTAAAATAATAACACATTTCAGGTGGTTATTTACAGACACTCTTTATCAAAAACGCTTCAGCTCAGGGAGATAAACACTTTTTGCTATATCTTTTCAAAATGTTGCAGGATCACAATGATTTTGACTTATATTATGCAGAATCAAGCCCTTTTCAACATATTTCAGCACCAGCAAGTTGCTAGAAAGGCATCTTTAGTTATTGACACTCTTTTGCAAAAAAGCTTCATCTCAGGGAGATAAATACTTTTTGACGATATGGCTATATCTTTTTAAAATGTTGCAGGATCACAATGATTTTGACTTATATTATGCAGAATCAAGCCCTTTTCAACATATTTCAGCACCAGCAAGCTGCTAGAAAGGAATCTTTAGTTATTTACACTCTGTTGCAAAAAAGCTTCAACTCAGTGAGATAAACACTTTTTGACCATATGGCTATATCTTTTTAAAATGTTGCAGGATCACAATGATTTTGACTTATATTATGCAGAATCAAGCCCTTTTCAACATATTTCAGCACCAGCAAGCTGCTAGAAAGGAATCTTTAGTTATTTACACTCTGTTGCAAAAAAGCTTCAACTCAGTGAGATAAACACTTTTTGACCGTATGGCTATATCTTTTTAAAATGTTGCAGGATCACAATGATTTTGACTTATATTATGCAGAATCAAGCCCTTTTCAACATATTTCAGCACCAGCAAGTTGCTAGAAAGGAATCTTTAGTTATTGACACTCTTTTGCAAAAAAGCTTCATCTCAGGGAGATAAATACTTTTTTACGATATGGCTATATCTTTTTAAAATGTTGCAGGATCACAATGATTTTGACTTATATTATGCAGAATCAAGCCCTTTTCAACATATTTCAGCACCAGCAAGCTGCTAGAAAGGAATCTTTATTTATTTACACTCTGTTGCAAAAAAGCTTCAACTCAGTGAGATAAACACTTTTTGACCATATGGCTATATCTTTTTAAAATGTTGCAGGATCACAATGATTTTGACTTATATTATGCAGAATCAAGCCCTTTTCAACATATTTCAGCACCAGCAAGCTGCTAGAAAGGAATCTTTAGTTATTGACACTCTTTATCAAAAACGCTTCAACTCAGGGAGATAAACACTTTTTGACCGTATGGCTATATCTTTTCAAAATGTTGCAGGATCACAATGATTTTGACTTATATTATGCAGAATCAAGCCCTTTTCAACATATTTCAGCACCAGCAAGCTGCTAGAAAGGAATCTTTAGTTATTTACACTCTGTTGCAAAAAAGCTTCAACTCAGTGAGATAAACACTTTTTGACCATATGGCTATATCTTTTTAAAATGTTGCAGGATCACAATGATTTTGACTCATATTATGCAGAATCAAGCCCTTTTCAACATATTTTAGCACCAGCAAGCTGCTAGAAAGGAATCTTTAGTTATTTACACTCTGTTGCAAAAAAGCTTCAACTCAGTGAGATAAACACTTTTTGACCATATGGCTATATCTTTTTAAAATGTTGCAGGATCACAATGATTTTGACTTATATTATGCAGAATCAAGCCCTTTTCAACATATTTCAGCACCAGCAAGCTGCTAGAAAGGAATCTTTAGTTATTGACACTGTAATGATCCCCGTAATTTCGTGGCGGCACAGATCTTGACTGCTGGTGTAGTTTTAAAGTTTTATTCGCAACCGTTGAAAAACAAAACGTAAAAACTCAAACCATCACCACCGTAAGAGCTTGTGCTCTATTACGGGTTCATATCAAAAAATAGAAAAATAAAAACTTCGCGTAGAGGATGCAGTAACTTTCTCCCGTAAGCGCTATCGCAATAACAACCGTTTTTCCGGCGGAAGTGAGAAAATAAAATCCTCTTACCAAAATAAAATATCAAATTCGGAAAACACAATCAAACAATTTACCTAAAATAATAACACATTTCAGGTGGTTATTTACACTCCCACCAAATTACAGTGTTTCATATGGAAATGTTAAACACGTAATTTCCACATCAACAAAATAACCTGTTAAAACATTTACTGTACAACACAGTTAACTATACTACATTACATAACTACAATGGGTTCAATCTGCCTCTAGCAACAAAACTAATTTTTGGACGGGGCGCTCCACTGATGAAAGGTTGTTGGTGCGCTCTCCCTGCTGATTCAGTTCCTTATCGCCAAGCAGGATTTTTACCCGTCTCACAAGTCCATCTTGACCCTTAAGGATTTCCGAGACTCTGCCTAGTCTCCACTGGTTCCTGGGCAAAGTGTCATCAGTGTCCATGACTATATCTCCAACCTCCAGGTTCCTTTTTATACTATGCCAGCGCTGTCTCACCGTGATGTTGTGGAGATACTCCCTTTTCCATCTACTCCAAAATTGCTCCGTCAAGTATTGCACCTGACGCCATCTCTTTCTTCCGTAAAGATACGGTCTTTCAAAGGTGCCAGGAGGAGGTAAGGCAGTAGTGGATTTCATTGAGATCAGGTGGTTAGGAGTCAGTGGTTCTAGACTATTAGGGTCGTTCAGAGTGTCAACAGTGAGTGGACGGCTGTTTATTATGGCCATAGTCTCATAAAGGAAAGTGCGTAACGAAGTATCATTGAGCCTACCAGGGGACAATAGCAGGGTGGCATTGAGGACACTTCTTACAGTCCTAATCTGTCGTTCCCATACACCCCCGGCGTGGCTGGCGTGAGGTGCATTCACTACAAACTCACACTGTTTCTCTGCGAGGAATGTATTCAGTCTGTCCATGTCCAATTCCTTTAGTGCAGCATTCAGTTCATTTTTTGCACCCATAAAGTTAGTGCCTTGATCACATTTAATTTGTCTTACAGCACCTCTTAAAGCGATGAAGCATCTCAGTCCATTAATGAATGTGTCTGTAGACATATCTTCTAACATCTCAATGTGAACTGCTCTAGAGCACAAACAGGTGAGAATTAGACCATACCTCTTGTGTTGTTTTCTCCCTTGATTTGTCCAGAAGGGACCAAAACAGTCCATGCCACAATATGTGAACGGAGCAGACGGTTCTGTTCGTTCCACTGGAAGGTCACTCATTCTTTGGCTTTCAACAGGCCTTCTCAGCCGTCGGCAAACAACACAGTGGCGGATGCAGGTTGCCACTGCTCTGCTCAGTCCACAGATCCAATAGCCATTGGACCTGATCTCACTGATGGTGAAGCCTTTACCCTGATGTCTCACTCTTTCGTGATAATGAGCAATGATGAGTTTTGCTATGTAATGTTCTTGTGGTATGACTGTGGGGTGTTTAAATGAGGCTGGGAAAGATGAGCGGCTGAGCCTACCTCCCACCTTGAGCACACCCTCTGTGTCTACGAAAACATCAAGATGACTCAGCTTGTTGTTCCTTGGAAGTTGATGACCTCTGCGCAGAAAGTTCATTTCTCTTGGGTATGCTTGATTTTGCAGGTCTTTAATGATGAGTTGCTCTGCACTTTGTCTTTCACTGACTGTTGAGAGGGCATTAGATTTATCCTTACGAGCACGTCGCAAAAGGCGTGCCACCGCTCTGACAGCCTGAGACCAAGATGAAAATTTACAGAGTCTGTCCACAAGGTTGACTTGCACTGAGGTCTCTGCCTGAAAGGTCTGAGCCTTTTTAACTTCTGGGTCACCCACGGGTAGCTCTGTAGGTACTTCCGGCATTTCTATTTTATTTTTCCAAAGAAAGCTAGGGCCAGTAAACCAATCAGATGAGAGCAACTCGTCCACTGTTGTCCCCCGAGAAGCGCAGTCTGCTGGGTTGTCTTCGGATGGTACGTAGAACCATTGTTTAGCGTCTGAGAAATGACAAATTTTCTGCACCCTATTTGCTACAAAGGTGTGAAAACGGCGGGCATCATTATTAATGTAGCCTAAGACAACCTTTGAGTCTGTCCAATAGAACTCCTCAATATCAGCATAGCCTAATTCTTCTTTAAGCATATTGCTCACCCTGACTGAGACCACAGCTGCGGTGAGCTCCATCCTTGGTATAGTTGTTACTTTCAGCGGTGAGACACGTGCCTTTCCCAGGAGAAGAGTGCAATGTATGTCTCCCCCTTTACTAATCAGTCTCTGGTAAGTACATTGACCATAGCCAGCAGTACTGGCATCAGAGAAGTGATGTAATTCTGCTTTAATTACCTCTCCAAAGCCAGCCGGCCGATAACAACGAGCTATGTGTATTTTTTCCAGCTTCACAAGGTCACCCTGCCATTTCTCCCACCGTGACTTTAACCTCTCTGGGATTGGGTCATCCCATCCTGTTCCTCGATGGCACATTTCCTGGAGAACTTTCTTTCCAACGAGGAGATAAGGTGCAATGAAGCCCAGCGGGTCGTACACGGAGGCGACGGATGACAGGATGCCCCGTCGTGTTGCTGGTTGGTCCTTAGGTGTGATTTTAAAAGTAAAACAATCATCCTCAATGTTCCAGTGGATCCCCAGTACTCTTTCCAAGGCTGTATCACTGAATGTGAGATTCTTTGCTTTGCTGTCTGTCGCGTGTTCTGTTGCTGGGATGCTCTGCAGAACGGCACGGTTATTTGATGCAAATTTGTGCAGGCGTAGACCTCCCTTTGCGCACAGTTCACGTGCCTCCTTTGCTAGACAGATGGCCTTTTCTTCTGACTCGACACTAGCTATTCCATCATCCATATAGAAGTCTCTGGCAATGAACTGGGATCCTAGTGGATATGTGAGACTGTGTTCTTTGGCAAGCTGCTTTAATCCGTAGTTTGCACATCCTGGTGAAGATACGGCTCCAAAAAGATGAACTTTCATCCTGAACTCCTGAGCAGGTGTGCTTGTGTTGCCGTTCTCCCACCATAGGAAACGTAGGTAGTCGCGGTCATTTTCTGAGACATGGAACTGGTGAAACATCTTCTCAATGTCACACATTAAAGCAACGGGATGCTGCCGGAAACGAATAAGTACTCCCGTCAGACTGTTGATCATGTCTGGGCCTGACAAAAGGTGTTCATTGAGACTGTGACCTTTATACTTAGCTGAGCAGTCGAATACTACTCTAAGCTTTTCAGGCTTTTTGGGGTGGTAAACACCATGGTGAGGTATGTACCACCTTTCTCCCTCAGTGCCTTCCATACGTACCTTTTCTACGTCACCCCTTTCAATGATGTCCTTCATGTATTTCGCATAGTCCTTCTTGTATTTTTCATCTGCAATGAACTTTCCTTTCAGGTGGTTAAGTCTCATAGAAGCAAGCTGCTTGTTGTCAGGTAAAGACGGCCTTTCTTTGAATGGGAGGGGCATTTCATAATGTCCATGTTCGTTTTTCCTTATATTTTCCCTTAACTTATCAAGAAAGATCAAATCCTGTTGGGAGACGGTTTTGTCCTTTTCCAGAGTGTCTCTGAAATCAGTCTCTAGAACCTTGAGAGCATCCAAAGGGGTCGTGGCAGGTAGCTCCTTCACGATTACTCTGTGGCAGTGACTGGTTAATGATGAGTTGGAGAGAGGAGCTGAACAGCCAACAATAGTCCATCCTAAGTCTGTGAGAACGGCAAAGGGTTCGTCATCCTTTCCAGTTATGACTTGTCTGGGTACAAGTGTTCTTGGACAGTTGTAGCCGATCAGTAACCCCACTTCACAACTCAGCAGCGGTGGTATTTGGTCAGCTATTGGGGTGAAATGGCGCCATTTTTGGGCTGTTTCATGGGTTGGAATATGTTCTCTGTTGGCAGGTATGCAGTCTTTGGTGTAGACAGGGGGTAAACTAATGTGCACAGTGGAATGGAAACCTCTCACACGTAGACCAGATGCTCTTTCACTTTTTAAAACCATATTCTCTCCCATCATAGTGGTGAGCCTTAGTTTAACTGGGTAGGTAGTTAGCTGCAGTTCATTACTCACATCTCGTTCGATAAATGTTGTGTCGCTTTGTGTGTCCAGCAGGGCGTACACAAGTTTCTCTCTGGATGGATCCCTTTCATTTGAGACCCACACTGGCACTATCATGGAGGTGTTTGCTGCCTGACCTTGACTGGTGACGTTGAGGGACACAGCAGATGTAGGCTCTGTTTCAGTGTGTTGTGTGGTATCTCTTTTGTTTTCCTTTACCTTATTTTCACCCTTTTGGTAGCTGTTGTCGTGAAGACAGGTAGGATGTCGACCTTTGCACAAGCCACATGAGAGACGGGATCTGCATTCTTTCACACCATGACCAGGTTTCAAGCAGCCGTAGCACAGTTTGTTGTTCTTGACATAGGCCCTCCTATATTCCAGTGTCTCTTTCAGGAAGTCTGGGCATTTGCAGAGTAGATGATTATTATTCTGACATAACAAACATGCAGTTTTGACCCTTTCTTTCATCATTGTCTGACTGTTATTGTTCACCACTGTTTGTGTGTTGAAGACACTGATTTTGTTCCTTTTGTTGAACCTTGTGTTCACCTTGTCATAGCAGGATTCAGATGAATGGAGAGCAAAAAGGGAAGTGACTGGATTGCAGGCGGTTTCTGACTCAATGGACATGAATTTGGCAAATTCTTCGAAGTTGGGAAAATCCTTTCCCTGTGAGAGACAGACAGTTACCTGGCGGTTCCACCGAGATGCTAACCATTCAGGCAGTTTCCTTATCAACTTCTGATTTTCTTCACAATCATTTAGGATATTCAAACCCCTTACATGAGGCATGGCCTGCAAACAAGCATTTAAGAAATCAGAGAAATTTCTCAGTCCTTCGGCATCCTTACCCAGGATTTTAGGCCAATTGGATAACCTTTCTCAGAAGGCCCTTTGAATGATAAAGGGCTGGCCGTATCTCTGATCGAGTTTTTTCCAAGCATCACTGTAGGCTGCATCATCACTGCGATAGAAAGTACCTTCTAAACACTTCTGAGCCAAGCCCACCACATACCGTTTGAGATAATGTAGCTTATCAGCAGAGGAAATATTTTTTCTGTCTATGAGTGCTATAAATGCGGCCTTCCACTCAATGAAGTCAATTGGGTTGCCGTTAAATACAGTGGGTTCTGGTGTTGGCAATCTGTTGATAGCGATGCTGTCCTGGACAGCTTGTGCCAAGCAGGAGACGTCGATGGGAGAAGATGGAGCAACAACTTGGTGAGGCTGTGTTGGAGCAAGAAGAGGTGTATGGCTGAGTGGCAGGGGGTCATGAGGAGGCTGAAAGGGCTGGATGTTAGACTCCTCTTTAGCTTCCCTGTCATAAACCTCCAATCTGGCTTGAGCAGCTCTTAGATTTCATTCAGCCTGCAAGTTTTCTAATTCTGTTTTATGTCTTTCTAATTCTTTTCTGTGCTCCTCCTCTAGCGCTCTTATTTTCTCTCTCTGTATCTTTTCTTCTACCAACAATTTATATTCAGCTTCCTTTGCAGCTAAATCCGCCGCTGCTTCAGCTCGCTTAGCTGCCACGCTTGTACGTTTGGAAAGACGACTGAGTTCAGAGTCAGTGCCATAAATGGAGCGAGCATAGTGTGGTTCAAGCAGCTCACGCAAGCGCTGTCCTTCATATTCTATATCATATTCGCCATCTATGCCTGTCAGTCTTTCATTTAGGATTTTCATTATATCACTTGTTACTGCTCCGCAGGCATCAACTTTGCGTCTTATTTCTGTATCAGGTGTACTAAGCATTCTCAATTCATCAAACATTTTCAAAACGTCCATCTTTGTTTTCTCTATTTCATCTGCAAGAGATGCTAGGTGCTTTTCAGAAAGCTCATGCTTGAGTTCTTGTCGTGTCTTACGAGCTATAGCTTTCCACTGATCATAGCGGTTAATAAGCTTCTTTTCCTTTCTACTTTGTTCTTCTTTACTGTATATAAGCATTTTTTCAGTGGGAATTCGCACTCGTTCTGAGCGCCGAACTGTCTCTGAAACATCAACATCATCATCCTTTAGCAGTTCAACAAGCATTTTCTCATTATTTTGCAAAGTTTCTTTAAGTTCTTGCCTGACAGCGCCCTTTTCTGCTTCACTCCGAAGCCTTTCCTTGTACTCCTCTATTTTCCGTCGAAGTGTAGCGATCTGCCCCTCGTTATCTTTTCCACGTGGATTAGCATCGCCCTCCATCATTTTTAATTATATATTTATTTAGCCTTTATCCTTATTGCTACCACCACACCGTCTTCCGCTAACCTCAGTCCTTATCCTTGTCCTCCGGAGGAGTGATCCTTTACAGCCGTAGTAATTTTCCTTTTTCCTCCGTTGGAAACGTATTGTTGTAGGTTAGCATGAAGAGGGTAAGCTCTTACTGTAATGATCCCCGTAATTTCGTGGCGGCACAGATCTTGACTGCTGGTGTAGTTTTAAAGTTTTATTCGCAACCGTTGAAAAACAAAACGTAAAAACTCAAACCATCACCACCGTAAGAGCTTGTGCTCTATTACGGGTTCATATCAAAAAATAGAAAAATAAAAACTTCGCGTAGAGGATGCAGTAACTTTCTCCTGTAAGCGCTATCGCAATAACAACCGTTTTTCCGGCGGAAGTGAGAAAATAAAATCCTCTTACCAAAATAAAATATCAAATTCGGAAAACACAATCAAACAATTTGCCTAAAATAATAACACATTTCAGGTGGTTATTTACAGACACTCTTTATCAAAAACGCTTCATCTCAGGGAGATAAACACTTTTTGACCATATGGCTATATCTTTTTAAAATGTTGCAAGATCACAATGATTTTGACATATATTATGCAGAATCAAGCCCTTTTCAACATATTTCAGCACCAGCAAGCTGCTAGAAAGGAATATTTAGTTATTGACACTCTTTTGCAAAAAAGCTTCATCTCAGGGAGATAAACACTTTTTGACCATATGGCTATATCTTTTTAAAATGTTGCAGGATCACAATGATTTTGACTTATATTATGCAGAATCAAGCCCTTTTCAACATATTTCAGCACCAGCAAGTTGCTAGAAAGGAATCTTTAGTTATTGACACTCTTTTGCAAAAAAGCTTCATCTCAGGGAGATAAAAACTTTTTGACCATATGGCTATATCTTTTTAAAATGTTGCAGGATCACAATGATTTTGACTCATATTATGCAGAATCAAGCCCTTTTCAACATATTTCAGAACCAGCGAGCTGCTAGAAAGGAATCTTTAGTTATTTACACTCTGTTGCAAAAAAGCTTCAACTCAGTGAGATAAACACTTTTTGACCATATGGCTATATCTTTTTAAAATGTTGCAAGATCACAATGATTTTGACATATATTATGCAGAATCAAGCACTTTTCAACATATTTCAGCACCAGCAAGCTGCTAGAAAGGAATCTTTAGTTATTTACACTCTGTTGCAAAAAAGCTTCAACTCAGTGAGATAAACACTTTTTGACCATATGGCTATATCTTTTTAAAATGTTGCAGGATCACAATGATTTTGACATATATTATGCAGAATCAAGCCCTTTTCAACATATTTCAGCACCAGCAAGTTGCTAGAAAGGAATCTTTAGTTATTGACACTCTTTTGCAAAAAAGCTTCATCTCAGGGAGATAAACACTTTTTGACCATATGGCTATATCTTTTTAAAATGTTGCAGGATCACAATGATTTTGACTTATATTATGCAGAATCAAGCCCTTTTCAACATATTTCAGCACCAGCAAGCTGCTAGAAAGGAATCTTTAGTTATTTACACTCTGTTGCAAAAAAGCTTCAACTCAGTGAGATAAACACTTTTTGACCATATGGCTATATCTTTTTAAAATGTTGCAGGATCACAATGATTTTGACTTATATTATGCAGAATCAAGCCCTTTTCAACATATTTCAGCACCAGCAAGCTGCTAGAAAGGACTCTTTAGTTATTTACACTCTGTTGCAAAAAAGCTTCAACTCAGTGAGATAAACACTTTTTGACCGTATGGCTATATCTTTTTAAAATGTTGCAGGATCACAATGATTTTGACTTATAGTATGCAGAATCAAGCCCTTTTCAACATATTTCAGCACCAGCAAGTTGCTAGAAAGGAATCTTTAGTTATTTACACTCTGTTGCAAAAAAGCTTCAACTCAGTGAGATAAACACTTTTTGACCATATGGCTATATCTTTTTAAAATGTTGCAGGATCACAATGATTTTGACTTATATTATGCAGAATCAAGCCCTTTTCAACATATTTCAGCACCAGCAAGCTGCTAGAAAGGAATCTTTAGTTATTTACACTCTGTTGCAAAAAAGCTTCAACTCAGTGAGATAAACACTTTTTGACCATATGGCTATATCTTTTTAAAATGTTGCAGGATCACAATGATTTTGACTTATATTATGCAGAATCAAGCCCTTTTCAACATATTTCAGCACCAGCAAGTTGCTAGAAAGGAATCTTTAGTTATTGACACTCTTTTGCAAAAAAGCTTCATCTCAGGGAGATAAATACTTTTTGACGATATGGCTATATCTTTTTAAAATGTTGCAGGATCACAATGATTTTGACTTATATTATGCAGAATCAAGCCCTTTTCAACATATTTCAGCACCAGCAAGCTGCTAGAAAGGAATCTTTAGTTATTTACACTCTGTTGCAAAAAAGCTTCAACTCAGTGAGATAAACACTTTTTGACCATATGGCTATATCTTTTTAAAATGTTGCAGGATCACAATGATTTTGACTTATATTATGCAGAATCAAGCCCTTTTCAACGTATTTCAGCACCAGCAAGCTGCTAGAAAGGAATCTTTAGTTATTGACACTCTGTTGCAAAAAAGCTTCAACTCAGTGAGATAAACACTTTTTGACCATATGGCTATATCTTGTTAAAATGTTGCAGGATCACAATGATTTTGACTTATATTATGCAGAATCAAGCCCTTTTCAACATATTTCAGCACCAGCAAGCTGCTAGAAAGGAATCTTTAGTTATTTACACTCTGTTGCAAAAAAGCTTCAACTCAGTGAGATAAACACTTTTTGACCGTATGGCTATATCTTTTTAAAATGTTGCAGGATCACAATGATTTTGACTTATATTATGCAGAATCAAGCCCTTTTCAACATATTTCAGCACCAGCAAGTTGCTAGAAAGGAATCTTTAGTTATTTACACTCTTTTGCAAAAAAGCTTCATCTCAGGGAGATAAACACTTTTTGACCATATGGCTATATCTTTTTAAAATGTTGCAGGATCACAATGATTTTGACTTATATTATGCAGAATCAAGCCCTTTTCAACATATTTCAGCACCAGCAAGCTGCTAGAAAGGAATCTTTAGTTATTTACACTCTGTTGCAAAAAAGCTTCAACTCAGTGAGATAAACACTTTTTGACCGTATGGCTATATCTTTTTAAAATGTTGCAGGATCACAATGATTTTGACTCATATTATGCAGAATCAAGCCCTTTTCAACATATTTCAGCACCAGCAAGCTGCTAGAAAGGAATCTTTAGTTATTTACACTCTGTTGCAAAAAAGCTTCAACTCAGTGAGATAAACACTTTTTGACCATATGGCTATATCTTTTTAAAATGTTGCAGGATCACAATGATTTTGACTTATATTATGCAGAATCAAGCCCTTTTCAACATATTTCAGCACCAGCAAGCTGCTAGAAAGGAATCTTTAGTTATTTACACTCTGTTGCAAAAAAGCTTCAACTCAGTGAGATAAACACTTTTTGACCATATGGCTATATCTTTTTAAAATGTTGCAGGATCACAATGATTTTGACTTATATTATGCAGAATCAAGCCCTTTTCAACATATTTCAGCACCAGCAAGCTGCTAGAAAGGAATCTTTAGTTATTTACACTCTGTTGCAAAAAAGCTTCAACTCAGTGAGATAAACACTTTTTGACCGTATGGCTATATCTTTTTAAAATGTTGCAGGATCACAATGATTTTGACTTATATTATGCAGAATCAAGCCCTTTTCAACATATTTCAGCACCAGCAAGCTGCTAGAAAGGAATCTTTAGTTATTTACACTCTGTTGCAAAAAAGCTTCAACTCAGTGAGATAAATACTTTTTGACCGTATGGCTATATCTTTTTAAAATGTTGCAGGATCACAATGATTTTGACATATATTATGCAGAATCAAGCCCTTTTCAACATATTTCAGCACCAGCAAGTTGCTAGAAAGGAATCTTTAGTTATTGACACTCTTTTGCAAAAAAGCTTCATCTCAGGGAGATAAACACTTTTTGACCATATGGCTATATCTTTTTAAAATGTTGCAGGATCACAATGATTTTGACTTATATTATGCAGAATCAAGCCCTTTTCAACATATTTCAGCACCAGCAAGCTGCTAGAAAGGAATCTTTAGTTATTTACACTCTGTTGCAAAAAAGCTTCAACTCAGTGAGATAAATACTTTTTGACGATATGGCTATATCTTTTTAAAATGTTGCAGGATCACAATGATTTTGACTTATATTATGCAGAATCAAGCCCTTTTCAACATATTTCAGCACCAGCAAGTTGCTAGAAAGGAATCTTTAGTTATTGACACTCTTTTGCAAAAAAGCTTCAACTCAGTGAGATAAACACTTTTTGACCATATGGCTATATCTTTTTAAAATGTTGCAGGATCACAATGATTTTGACTTATATTATGCAGAATCAAGCCCTTTTCAACATATTTCAGCACCAGCAAGCTGCTAGAAAGGAATCTTTAGTTATTTACACTCTGTTGCAAAAAAGCTTCAACTCAGTGAGATAAACACTTTTTGACCATATGGCTATATCTTTTTAAAATGTTGCAGGATCACAATGATTTTGACTTATATTATGCAGAATCAAGCCCTTTTCAACATATTTCAGCACCAGCAAGCTGCTAGAAAGGAATCTTTAGTTATTTACACTCTGTTGCAAAAAAGCTTCAACTCAGTGAGATAAACACTTTTTGACCATATGGCTATATCTTTTTAAAATGTTGCAGGATCACAATGATTTTGACTTATATTATGCAGAATCAAGCCCCTTTAGACATATTTCAGCACCAGCAAGCTGCTAGAAAGGAATCTTTAGTTATTTACACTCTGTTGCAAAAAAGCTTCAACTCAGTGAGATAAACACTTTTTGACCGTATGGCTATATCTTTTTAAAATGTTGCAGGATCACAATGATTTTGACTTATATTATGCAGAATCAAGCCCTTTTCAACATATTTCAGCACCAGCAAGCTGCTAGAAAGGAATCTTTAGTTATTTACACTCTGTTGCAAAAAAGCTTCAACAAAGTGAGATAAATACTTTTTGACCGTATGGCTATATCTTTTTAAAATGTTGCAGGATCACAATGATTTTGACATATATTATGCAGAATCAAGCCCTTTTCAACATATTTCAGCACCAGCGAGTTGCTAGAAAGGAATCTTTAGTTATTGACACTCTTTTGCAAAAAAGGTTCATCTCAGGGAGATAAACACTTTTTGACCATATGGCTATATCTTTTTAAAATGTTGCAGGATCACAATGATTTTGACTTATATTATGCAGAATCAAGCCCTTTTCAACATATTTCAGCACCAGCAAGCTGCTAGAAAGGAATCTTTAGTTATTTATACTCTGTTGCAAAAAAGCTTCAACTCAGTGAGATAAACACTTTTTGACCATATGGCTATATCTTTTTAAAATGTTGCAGGATCACAATGATTTTGACTTATATTATGCAGAATCAAGCCCTTTTCAACATATTTCAGCACCAGCAAGCTGCTAGAAAGGAATCTTTAGTTATTTACACTCTGTTGCAAAAAAGCTTCAACTCAGTGAGATAAACACTTTTTGACCATATGGCTATATCTTTTTAAAATGTTGCAGGATCACAATGATTTTGACTTATATTATGCAGAATCAAGCCCTTTTCAACATATTTCAGCACCAGCAAGCTGCTAGAAAGGAATCTTTAGTTATTTACACTCTGTTGCAAAAAAGCTTCAACTCAGTGAGATAAACACTTTTTGACCGTATGGCTATATCTTTTTAAAATGTTGCAGGATCACAATGATTTTGACTTATATTATGCAGAATCAAGCCCTTTTCAACATATTTCAGCACCAGCAAGCTGCTAGAAAGGAATCTTTAGTTATTTACACTCTGTTGCAAAAAAGCTTCAACTCAGTGAGATAAATACTTTTTGACCGTATGGCTATATCTTTTTAAAATGTTGCAGGATCACAATGATTTTGACATATATTATGCAGAATCAAGCCCTTTTCAACATATTTCAGCACCAGCAAGTTGCTAGAAAGGAATCTTTAGTTATTGACACTCTTTTGCAAAAAAGCTTCATCTCAGGGAGATAAACACTTTTTGACCATATGGCTATATCTTTTTAAAATGTTGCAGGATCACAATGATTTTGACTTATATTATGCAGAATCAAGCCCTTTTCAACATATTTCAGCACCAGCAAGCTGCTAGAAAGGAATCTTTAGTTATTTACACTCTGTTGCAAAAAAGCTTCAACTCAGTGAGATAAATACTTTTTGACGATATGGCTATATCTTTTTAAAATGTTGCAGGATCACAATGATTTTGACTTATATTATGCAGAATCAAGCCCTTTTCAACATATTTCAGCACCAGCAAGTTGCTAGAAAGGAATCTTTAGTTATTGATACTCTTTTGCAAAAAAGCTTCAACTCAGTGAGATAAACACTTTTTGACCATATGGCTATATCTTTTTAAAATGTTGCAGGATCACAATGATTTTGACTTATATTATGCAGAATCAAGCCCTTTTCAACATATTTCAGCACCAGCAAGCTGCTAGAAAGGAATCTTTAGTTATTTACACTCTGTTGCAAAAAAGCTTCAACTCAGTGAGATAAACACTTTTTGACCGTATGGCTATATCTTTTTAAAATGTTGCAGGATCACAATGATTTTGACTTATATTATGCAGAATCAAGCCCTTTTCAACATATTTCAGCACCAGCAAGCTGCTAGAAAGGAATCTTTAGTTATTTACACTCTGTTGCAAAAAAGCTTCAACTCAGTGAGATAAACACTTTTTGACCATATGGCTATATCTTTTTAAAATGTTGCAGGATCACAATGATTTTGACTTATATTATGCAGAATCAAGCCCTTTTCAACATATTTCAGCACCAGCAAGCTGCTAGAAAGGAATCTTTAGTTATTTACACTCTGTTGCAAAAAAGCTTCAACTCAGTGAGATAAACACTTTTTGACCGTATGGCTATATCTTTTTAAAATGTTGCAGGATCACAATGATTTTGACTTATATTATGCAGAATCAAGCCCTTTTCAACATATTTCAGCACCAGCAAGCTGCTAGAAAGGAATCTTTAGTTATTTACACTCTGTTGCAAAAAAGCTTCAACTCAGTGAGATAAATACTTTTTGACCGTATGGCTATATCTTTTTAAAATGTTGCAGGATCACAATGATTTTGACATATATTATGCAGAATCAAGCCCTTTTCAACATATTTCAGCACCAGCAAGTTGCTAGAAAGGAATCTTTAGTTATTGACACTCTTTTGCAAAAAAGCTTCATCTCAGGGAGATAAACACTTTTTGACCATATGGCTATATCTTTTTAAAATGTTGCAGGATCACAATGATTTTGACTTATATTATGCAGAATCAAGCCCTTTTCAACATATTTCAGCACCAGCAAGCTGCTAGAAAGGAATCTTTAGTTATTTACACTCTGTTGCAAAAAAGCTTCAACTCAGTGAGATAAATACTTTTTGACGATATGGCTATATCTTTTTAAAATGTTGCAGGATCACAATGATTTTGACTTATATTATGCAAAATCAAGCCCTTTTCAACATATTTCAGCACCAGCAAGTTGCTAGAAAGGAATCTTTAGTTATTGACACTCTTTTGCAAAAAAGCTTCAACTCAGTGAGATAAACACTTTTTGACCATATGGCTATATCTTTTTAAAATGTTGCAGGATCACAATGATTTTGACTTATATTATGCAGAATCAAGCCCTTTTCAACATATTTCAGCACCAGCAAGCTGCTAGAAAGGAATCTTTAGTTATTTACACTCTGTTGCAAAAAAGCTTCAACTCAGTGAGATAAACACTTTTTGACCATATGGCTATATCTTTTTAAAATGTTGCAGGATCACAATGATTTTGACTTATATTATGCAGAATCAAGCCCTTTTCAACATATTTCAGCACCAGCAAGCTGCTAGAAAGGAATCTTTAGTTATTTACACTCTGTTGCAAAAAAGCTTCAACTCAGTGAGATAAACACTTTTTGACCATATGGCTATATCTTTTTAAAATGTTGCAGGATCACAATGATTTTGACTTATATTATGCAGAATCAAGCCCCTTTAGACATATTTCAGCACCAGCAAGCTGCTAGAAAGGAATCTTTAGTTATTTACACTCTGTTGCAAAAAAGCTTCAACTCAGTGAGATAAACACTTTTTGACCGTATGGCTATATCTTTTTAAAATGTTGCAGGATCACAATGATTTTGACTTATATTATGCAGAATCAAGCCCTTTTCAACATATTTCAGCACCAGCAAGCTGCTAGAAAGGAATCTTTAGTTATTTACACTCTGTTGCAAAAAAGCTTCAACTCAGTGAGATAAATACTTTTTGACCGTATGGCTATATCTTTTTAAAATGTTGCAGGATCACAATGATTTTGACATATATTATGCAGAATCAAGCCCTTTTCAACATATTTCAGCACCAGCGAGTTGCTAGAAAGGAATCTTTAGTTATTGACACTCTTTTGCAAAAAAGGTTCATCTCAGGGAGATAAACACTTTTTGACCATATGGCTATATCTTTTTAAAATGTTGCAGGATCACAATGATTTTGACTTATATTATGCAGAATCAAGCCCTTTTCAACATATTTCAGCACCAGCAAGCTGCTAGAAAGGAATCTTTAGTTATTTATACTCTGTTGCAAAAAAGCTTCAACTCAGTGAGATAAACACTTTTTGACCATATGGCTATATCTTTTTAAAATGTTGCAGGATCACAATGATTTTGACTTATATTATGCAGAATCAAGCCCTTTTCAACATATTTCAGCACCAGCAAGCTGCTAGAAAGGAATCTTTAGTTATTTACACTCTGTTGCAAAAAAGCTTCAACTCAGTGAGATAAACACTTTTTGACCATATGGCTATATCTTTTTAAAATGTTGCAGGATCACAATGATTTTGACTTATATTATGCAGAATCAAGCCCTTTTCAACATATTTCAGCACCAGCAAGCTGCTAGAAAGGAATCTTTAGTTATTTACACTCTGTTGCAAAAAAGCTTCAACTCAGTGAGATAAACACTTTTTGACCGTATGGCTATATCTTTTTAAAATGTTGCAGGATCACAATGATTTTGACTTATATTATGCAGAATCAAGCCCTTTTCAACATATTTCAGCACCAGCAAGCTGCTAGAAAGGAATCTTTAGTTATTTACACTCTGTTGCAAAAAAGCTTCAACTCAGTGAGATAAATACTTTTTGACCGTATGGCTATATCTTTTTAAAATGTTGCAGGATCACAATGATTTTGACATATATTATGCAGAATCAAGCCCTTTTCAACATATTTCAGCACCAGCAAGTTGCTAGAAAGGAATCTTTAGTTATTGACACTCTTTTGCAAAAAAGCTTCATCTCAGGGAGATAAACACTTTTTGACCATATGGCTATATCTTTTTAAAATGTTGCAGGATCACAATGATTTTGACTTATATTATGCAGAATCAAGCCCTTTTCAACATATTTCAGCACCAGCAAGCTGCTAGAAAGGAATCTTTAGTTATTTACACTCTGTTGCAAAAAAGCTTCAACTCAGTGAGATAAATACTTTTTGACGATATGGCTATATCTTTTTAAAATGTTGCAGGATCACAATGATTTTGACTTATATTATGCAGAATCAAGCCCTTTTCAACATATTTCAGCACCAGCAAGTTGCTAGAAAGGAATCTTTAGTTATTGATACTCTTTTGCAAAAAAGCTTCAACTCAGTGAGATAAACACTTTTTGACCATATGGCTATATCTTTTTAAAATGTTGCAGGATCACAATGATTTTGACTTATATTATGCAGAATCAAGCCCTTTTCAACATATTTCAGCACCAGCAAGCTGCTAGAAAGGAATCTTTAGTTATTTACACTCTGTTGCAAAAAAGCTTCAACTCAGTGAGATAAACACTTTTTGACCGTATGGCTATATCTTTTTAAAATGTTGCAGGATCACAATGATTTTGACTTATATTATGCAGAATCAAGCCCTTTTCAACATATTTCAGCACCAGCAAGTTGCTAGAAAGGAATCTTTAGTTATTTACACTCTGTTGCAAAAAAGCTTCAACTCAGTGAGATAAATACTTTTTGACGATATGGCTATATCTTTTTAAAATGTTGCAGGATCACAATGATTTTGACTTATATTATGCAGAATCAAGCCCTTTTCAACATATTTCAGCACCAGCAAGTTGCTAGAAAGGAATCTTTAGTTATTGACACTCTTTTGCAAAAAAGCTTCATCTCAGGGAGATAAATACTTTTTGACGATATGGCTATATCTTTTTAAAATGTTGCAGGATCACAATGATTTTGACTTATATTATGCAGAATCAAGCCCTTTTCAACATATTTCAGCACCAGCAAGCTGCTAGAAAGGAATCTTTAGTTATTTACACTCTGTTGCAAAAAAGCTTCAACTCAGTGAGATAAACACTTTTTGACCGTATGGCTATATCTTTTTAAAATGTTGCAGGATCACAATGATTTTGACTTATATTATGCAGAATCAAGCCCTTTTCAACATATTTCAGCACCAGCAAGTTGCTAGAAAGGAATCTTTAGTTATTTACACTCTGTTGCAAAAAAGCTTCAACTCAGTGAGATAAATACTTTTTGACGATATGGCTATATCTTTTTAAAATGTTGCAGGATCACAATGATTTTGACTTATATTATGCAGAATCAAGCCCTTTTCAACATATTTCAGCACCAGCAAGCTGCTAGAAAGGAATCTTTAGTTATTTACACTCTGTTGCAAAAAAGCTTCAACTCAGTGAGATAAACACTTTTTGACCGTATGGCTATATCTTTTTAAAATGTTGCAGGATCACAATGATTTTGACTTATATTATGCAGAATCAAGCCCTTTTCAACATATTTCAGCACCAGCAAGTTGCTAGAAAGGAATCTTTAGTTATTTACACTCTGTTGCAAAAAAGCTTCAACTCAGTGAGATAAATACTTTTTGACGATATGGCTATATCTTTTTAAAATGTTGCAGGATCACAATGATTTTGACTTATATTATGCAGAATCAAGCCCTTTTCAACATATTTCAGCACCAGCAAGCTGCTAGAAAGGAATCTTTAGTTATTTACACTCTGTTGCAAAAAAGCTTCAACTCAGTGAGATAAACACTTTTTGACCATATGGCTATATCTTTTTAAAATGTTGCAGGATCACAATGATTTTGACTTATATTATGCAGAATCAAGCCCTTTTCAACATATTTCAGCACCAGCAAGCTGCTAGAAAGGAATCTTTAGTTATTTACACTCTGTTGCAAAAAAGCTTCAACTCAGTGAGATAAAAACTTTTTGACCGTATGGCTATATCTTTTTAAAATGTTGCAGGATCACAATGATTTTGACTTATATTATGCAGAATCAAGCCCTTTTCAACATATTTCAGCACCAGCAAGCTGCTAGAAAGGAATCTTTAGTTATTGACACTGTAATGATCCCCGTAATTTCGTGGCGGCACAGATCTTGACTGCTGGTGTAGTTTTAAAGTTTTATTCGCAACCGTTGAAAAACAAAACGTAAAAACTCAAACCATCACCACCGTAAGAGCCTGTGCTCTATTACGGGTTCATATCAAAAAATAGAAAAATAAAAACTTCGCGTAGAGGATGCAGTAACTTTCTCCCGTAAGCGCTATCGCAATAACAACCGTTTTTCCGGCGGAAGTGAGAAAATAAAATCCTCTTACCAAAATAAAATATCAAATTCGGAAAACACAATCAAACAATTTACCTAAAATAATAACACATTTCAGGTGGTTATTTACACTCCCACCAAATTACAGTGTTTCATATGGAAATGTTAAACACGTAATTTCCACATCAACAAAATAACCTGTTAAAACATTTACTGTACAACACAGTTAACTATACTACATTACATAACTACAATGGGTTCAATCTGCCTCTAGCAACAAAACTAATTTTTGGACGGGGCGCTCCACTGATGAAAGGTTGTTGGTGCGCTCTCCCTGCTGATTCAGTTCCTTATCGCCAAGCAGGATTTTTACCCGTCTCACAAGTCCATCTTGACCCTTAAGGATTTCCGAGACTCTGCCTAGTCTCCACTGGTTCCTGGGCAAAGTGTCATCAGTGTCCATGACTATATCTCCAACCTCCAGGTTCCTTTTTATACTATGCCAGCGCTGTCTCACCGTGATGTTGTGGAGATACTCCCTTTTCCATCTACTCCAAAATTGCTCCGTCAAGTATTGCACCTGACGCCATCTCTTTCTTCCGTAAAGATACGGTCTTTCAAAGGTGCCAGGAGGAGGTAAGGCAGTAGTGGATTTCATTGAGATCAGGTGGTTAGGAGTCAGTGGTTCTAGACTATTAGGGTCGTTCAGAGTGTCAACAGTGAGTGGACGGCTGTTTATTATGGCCATAGTCTCATAAAGGAAAGTGCGTAACGAAGTATCATTGAGCCTACCAGGGGACAATAGCAGGGTGGCATTGAGGACACTTCTTACAGTCCTAATCTGTCGTTCCCATACACCCCCGGCGTGGCTGGCGTGAGGTGCATTCACTACAAACTCACACTGTTTCTCTGCGAGGAATGTATTCAGTCTGTCCATGTCCAATTCCTTTAGTGCAGCATTCAGTTCATTTTTTGCACCCATAAAGTTAGTGCCTTGATCACATTTAATTTGTCTTACAGCACCTCTTAAAGCGATGAAGCATCTCAGTCCATTAATGAATGTGTCTGTAGACATATCTTCTAACATCTCAATGTGAACTGCTCTAGAGCACAAACAGGTGAGAATTAGACCATACCTCTTGTGTTGTTTTCTCCCTTGATTTGTCCAGAAGGGACCAAAACAGTCCATGCCACAATATGTGAACGGAGCAGACGGTTCTGTTCGTTCCACTGGAAGGTCACTCATTCTTTGGCTTTCAACAGGCCTTCTCAGCCGTCGGCAAACAACACAGTGGCGGATGCAGGTTGCCACTGCTCTGCTCAGTCCACAGATCCAATAGCCATTGGACCTGATCTCATTGATGGTGAAGCCTTTACCCTGATGTCTCACTCTTTCGTGATAATGAGCAATGATGAGTTTTGCTATGTAATGTTCTTGTGGTATGACTGTGGGGTGTTTAAATGAGGCTGGGAAAGATGAGCGGCTGAGCCTACCTCCCACCTTGAGCACACCCTCTGTGTCTACGAAAACATCAAGATGACTCAGCTTGTTGTTCCTTGGAAGTTGATGACCTCTGCGCAGAAAGTTCATTTCTCTTGGGTATGCTTGATTTTGCAGGTCTTTAATGATGAGTTGCTCTGCACTTTGTCTTTCACTGACTGTTGAGAGGGCATTAGATTTATCCTTACGAGCACGTCGCAAAAGGCGTGCCACCGCTCTGACAGCCTGAGACCAAGATGAAAATTTACAGAGTCTGTCCACAAGGTTGACTTGCACTGAGGTCTCTGCCTGAAAGGTCTGAGCCTTTTTAACTTCTGGGTCACCCACGGGTAGCTCTGTAGGTACTTCCGGCATTTCTATTTTATTTTTCCAAAGAAAGCTAGGGCCAGTAAACCAATCAGATGAGAGCAACTCGTCCACTGTTGTCCCCCGAGAAGCGCAGTCTGCTGGGTTGTCTTCGGATGGTACGTAGAACCATTGTTTAGCGTCTGAGAAATGACAAATTTTCTGCACCCTATTTGCTACAAAGGTGTGAAAACGGCGGGCATCATTATTAATGTAGCCTAAGACAACCTTTGAGTCTGTCCAATAGAACTCCTCAATATCAGCATAGCCTAATTCTTCTTTAAGCATATTGCTCACCCTGACTGAGACCACAGCTGCGGTGAGCTCCATCCTTGGTATAGTTGTTACTTTCAGCGGTGAGACACGTGCCTTTCCCAGGAGAAGAGTGCAATGTATGTCTCCCCCTTTACTAATCAGTCTCTGGTAAGTACATTGACCATAGCCAGCAGTACTGGCATCAGAGAAGTGATGTAATTCTGCTTTAATTACCTCTCCAAAGCCAGCCGGCCGATAACAACGAGCTATGTGTATTTTTTCCAGCTTCACAAGGTCACCCTGCCATTTCTCCCACCGTGACTTTAACCTCTCTGGGATTGGGTCATCCCATCCTGTTCCTCGATGGCACATTTCCTGGAGAACTTTCTTTCCAACGAGGAGATAAGGTGCAATGAAGCCCAGCGGGTCGTACACGGAGGCGACGGATGACAGGATGCCCCGTCGTGTTGCTGGTTGGTCCTTAGGTGTGATTTTAAAAGTAAAACAATCATCCTCAATGTTCCAGTGGATCCCCAGTACTCTTTCCAAGGCTGTATCACTGAATGTGAGATTCTTTGCTTTGCTGTCTGTCGCGTGTTCTGTTGCTGGGATGCTCTGCAGAACGGCACGGTTATTTGATGCAAATTTGTGCAGGCGTAGACCTCCCTTTGCGCACAGTTCACGTGCCTCCTTTGCTAGACAGATGGCCTTTTCTTCTGACTCGACACTAGCTATTCCATCATCCATATAGAAGTCTCTGGCAATGAACTGGGATCCTAGTGGATATGTGAGACTGTGTTCTTTGGCAAGCTGCTTTAATCCGTAGTTTGCACATCCTGGTGAAGATACGGCTCCAAAAAGATGAACTTTCATCCTGAACTCCTGAGCAGGTGTGCTTGTGTTGCCGTTCTCCCACCATAGGAAACGTAGGTAGTCGCGGTCATTTTCTGAGACATGGAACTGGTGAAACATCTTCTCAATGTCACACATTAAAGCAACGGGATGCTGCCGGAAACGAATAAGTACTCCCGTCAGACTGTTGATCATGTCTGGGCCTGACAAAAGGTGTTCATTGAGACTGTGACCTTTATACTTAGCTGAGCAGTCGAATACTACTCTAAGCTTTTCAGGCTTTTTGGGGTGGTAAACACCATGGTGAGGTATGTACCACCTTTCTCCCTCAGTGCCTTCCATACGTACCTTTTCTACGTCACCCCTTTCAATGATGTCCTTCATGTATTTCGCATAGTCCTTCTTGTATTTTTCATCTGCAATGAACTTTCCTTTCAGGTGGTTAAGTCTCATAGAAGCAAGCTGCTTGTTGTCAGGTAAAGACGGCCTTTCTTTGAATGGGAGGGGCATTTCATAATGTCCATGTTCGTTTTTCCTTATATTTTCCCTTAACTTATCAAGAAAGATCAAATCCTGTTGGGAGACGGTTTTGTCCTTTTCCAGAGTGTCTCTGAAATCAGTCTCTAGAACCTTGAGAGCATCCAAAGGGGTCGTGGCAGGTAGCTCCTTCACGATTACTCTGTGGCAGTGACTGGTTAATGATGAGTTGGAGAGAGGAGCTGAACAGCCAACAATAGTCCATCCTAAGTCTGTGAGAACGGCAAAGGGTTCGTCATCCTTTCCAGTTATGACTTGTCTGGGTACAAGTGTTCTTGGACAGTTGTAGCCGATCAGTAACCCCACTTCACAACTCAGCAGCGGTGGTATTTGGTCAGCTATTGGGGTGAAATGGCGCCATTTTTGGGCTGTTTCATGGGTTGGAATATGTTCTCTGTTGGCAGGTATGCAGTCTTTGGTGTAGACAGGGGGTAAACTAATGTGCACAGTGGAATGGAAACCTCTCACACGTAGACCAGATGCTCTTTCACTTTTTAAAACCATATTCTCTCCCATCATAGTGGTGAGCCTTAGTTTAACTGGGTAGGTAGTTAGCTGCAGTTCATTACTCACATCTCGTTCGATAAATGTTGTGTCGCTTTGTGTGTCCAGCAGGGCGTACACAAGTTTCTCTCTGGATGGATCCCTTTCATTTGAGACCCACACTGGCACTATCATGGAGGTGTTTGCTGCCTGACCTTGACTGGTGACGTTGAGGGACACAGCAGATGTAGGCTCTGTTTCAGTGTGTTGTGTGGTATCTCTTTTGTTTTCCTTTACCTTATTTTCACCCTTTTGGTAGCTGTTGTCGTGAAGACAGGTAGGATGTCGACCTTTGCACAAGCCACATGAGAGACGGGATCTGCATTCTTTCACACCATGACCAGGTTTCAAGCAGCCGTAGCACAGTTTGTTGTTCTTGACATAGGCCCTCCTATATTCCAGTGTCTCTTTCAGGAAGTCTGGGCATTTGCAGAGTAGATGATTATTATTCTGACATAACAAACATGCAGTTTTGACCCTTTCTTTCATCATTGTCTGACTGTTATTGTTCACCACTGTTTGTGTGTTGAAGACACTGATTTTGTTCCTTTTGTTGAACCTTGTGTTCACCTTGTCATAGCAGGATTCAGATGAATGGAGAGCAAAAAGGGAAGTGACTGGATTGCAGGCGGTTTCTGACTCAATGGACATGAATTTGGCAAATTCTTCGAAGTTGGGAAAATCCTTTCCCTGTGAGAGACAGACAGTTACCTGGCGGTTCCACCGAGATGCTAACCATTCAGGCAGTTTCCTTATCAACTTCTGATTTTCTTCACAATCATTTAGGATATTCAAACCCCTTACATGAGGCATGGCCTGCAAACAAGCATTTAAGAAATCAGAGAAATTTCTCAGTCCTTCGGCATCCTTACCCAGGATTTTAGGCCAATTGGATAACCTTTCTCAGAAGGCCCTTTGAATGATAAAGGGCTGGCCGTATCTCTGATCGAGTTTTTTCCAAGCATCACTGTAGGCTGCATCATCACTGCGATAGAAAGTACCTTCTAAACACTTCTGAGCCAAGCCCACCACATACCGTTTGAGATAATGTAGCTTATCAGCAGAGGAAATATTTTTTCTGTCTATGAGTGCTATAAATGCGGCCTTCCACTCAATGAAGTCAATTGGGTTGCCGTTAAATACAGTGGGTTCTGGTGTTGGCAATCTGTTGATAGCGATGCTGTCCTGGACAGCTTGTGCCAAGCAGGAGACGTCGATGGGAGAAGATGGAGCAACAACTTGGTGAGGCTGTGTTGGAGCAAGAAGAGGTGTATGGCTGAGTGGCAGGGGGTCATGAGGAGGCTGAAAGGGCTGGATGTTAGACTCCTCTTTAGCTTCCCTGTCATAAACCTCCAATCTGGCTTGAGCAGCTCTTAGATTTCATTCAGCCTGCAAGTTTTCTAATTCTGTTTTATGTCTTTCTAATTCTTTTCTGTGCTCCTCCTCTAGCGCTCTTATTTTCTCTCTCTGTATCTTTTCTTCTACCAACAATTTATATTCAGCTTCCTTTGCAGCTAAATCCGCCGCTGCTTCAGCTCGCTTAGCTGCCACGCTTGTACGTTTGGAAAGACGACTGAGTTCAGAGTCAGTGCCATAAATGGAGCGAGCATAGTGTGGTTCAAGCAGCTCACGCAAGCGCTGTCCTTCATATTCTATATCATATTCGCCATCTATGCCTGTCAGTCTTTCATTTAGGATTTTCATTATATCACTTGTTACTGCTCCGCAGGCATCAACTTTGCGTCTTATTTCTGTATCAGGTGTACTAAGCATTCTCAATTCATCAAACATTTTCAAAACGTCCATCTTTGTTTTCTCTATTTCATCTGCAAGAGATGCTAGGTGCTTTTCAGAAAGCTCATGCTTGAGTTCTTGTCGTGTCTTACGAGCTATAGCTTTCCACTGATCATAGCGGTTAATAAGCTTCTTTTCCTTTCTACTTTGTTCTTCTTTACTGTATATAAGCATTTTTTCAGTGGGAATTCGCACTCGTTCTGAGCGCCGAACTGTCTCTGAAACATCAACATCATCATCCTTTAGCAGTTCAACAAGCATTTTCTCATTATTTTGCAAAGTTTCTTTAAGTTCTTGCCTGACAGCGCCCTTTTCTGCTTCACTCCGAAGCCTTTCCTTGTACTCCTCTATTTTCCGTCGAAGTGTAGCGATCTGCCCCTCGTTATCTTTTCCACGTGGATTAGCATCGCCCTCCATCATTTTTAATTATATATTTATTTAGCCTTTATCCTTATTGCTACCACCACACCGTCTTCCGCTAACCTCAGTCCTTATCCTTGTCCTCCGGAGGAGTGATCCTTTACAGCCGTAGTAATTTTCCTTTTTCCTCCGTTGGAAACGTATTGTTGTAGGTTAGCATGAAGAGGGTAAGCTCTTACTGTAATGATCCCCGTAATTTCGTGGCGGCACAGATCTTGACTGCTGGTGTAGTTTTAAAGTTTTATTCGCAACCGTTGAAAAACAAAACGTAAAAACTCAAACCATCACCACCGTAAGAGCTTGTGCTCTATTACGGGTTCATATCAAAAAATAGAAAAATAAAAACTTCGCGTAGAGGATGCAGTAACTTTCTCCTGTAAGCGCTATCGCAATAACAACCGTTTTTCCGGCGGAAGTGAGAAAATAAAATCCTCTTACCAAAATAAAATATCAAATTCGGAAAACACAATCAAACAATTTGCCTAAAATAATAACACATTTCAGGTGGTTATTTACAGACACTCTTTATCAAAAACGCTTCATCTCAGGGAGATAAACACTTTTTGACCATATGGCTATATCTTTTTAAAATGTTGCAAGATCACAATGATTTTGACATATATTATGCAGAATCAAGCCCTTTTCAACATATTTCAGCACCAGCAAGCTGCTAGAAAGGAATATTTAGTTATTGACACTCTTTTGCAAAAAAGCTTCATCTCAGGGAGATAAACACTTTTTGACCATATGGCTATATCTTTTTAAAATGTTGCAGGATCACAATGATTTTGACTTATATTATGCAGAATCAAGCCCTTTTCAACATATTTCAGCACCAGCAAGTTGCTAGAAAGGAATCTTTAGTTATTGACACTCTTTTGCAAAAAAGCTTCATCTCAGGGAGATAAAAACTTTTTGACCATATGGCTATATCTTTTTAAAATGTTGCAGGATCACAATGATTTTGACTCATATTATGCAGAATCAAGCCCTTTTCAACATATTTCAGAACCAGCGAGCTGCTAGAAAGGAATCTTTAGTTATTTACACTCTGTTGCAAAAAAGCTTCAACTCAGTGAGATAAACACTTTTTGACCATATGGCTATATCTTTTTAAAATGTTGCAAGATCACAATGATTTTGACATATATTATGCAGAATCAAGCACTTTTCAACATATTTCAGCACCAGCAAGCTGCTAGAAAGGAATCTTTAGTTATTTACACTCTGTTGCAAAAAAGCTTCAACTCAGTGAGATAAACACTTTTTGACCATATGGCTATATCTTTTTAAAATGTTGCAGGATCACAATGATTTTGACATATATTATGCAGAATCAAGCCCTTTTCAACATATTTCAGCACCAGCAAGTTGCTAGAAAGGAATCTTTAGTTATTGACACTCTTTTGCAAAAAAGCTTCATCTCAGGGAGATAAACACTTTTTGACCATATGGCTATATCTTTTTAAAATGTTGCAGGATCACAATGATTTTGACTTATATTATGCAGAATCAAGCCCTTTTCAACATATTTCAGCACCAGCAAGCTGCTAGAAAGGAATCTTTAGTTATTTACACTCTGTTGCAAAAAAGCTTCAACTCAGTGAGATAAACACTTTTTGACCATATGGCTATATCTTTTTAAAATGTTGCAGGATCACAATGATTTTGACTTATATTATGCAGAATCAAGCCCTTTTCAACATATTTCAGCACCAGCAAGCTGCTAGAAAGGACTCTTTAGTTATTTACACTCTGTTGCAAAAAAGCTTCAACTCAGTGAGATAAACACTTTTTGACCGTATGGCTATATCTTTTTAAAATGTTGCAGGATCACAATGATTTTGACTTATAGTATGCAGAATCAAGCCCTTTTCAACATATTTCAGCACCAGCAAGTTGCTAGAAAGGAATCTTTAGTTATTTACACTCTGTTGCAAAAAAGCTTCAACTCAGTGAGATAAACACTTTTTGACCATATGGCTATATCTTTTTAAAATGTTGCAGGATCACAATGATTTTGACTTATATTATGCAGAATCAAGCCCTTTTCAACATATTTCAGCACCAGCAAGCTGCTAGAAAGGAATCTTTAGTTATTTACACTCTGTTGCAAAAAAGCTTCAACTCAGTGAGATAAACACTTTTTGACCATATGGCTATATCTTTTTAAAATGTTGCAGGATCACAATGATTTTGACTTATATTATGCAGAATCAAGCCCTTTTCAACATATTTCAGCACCAGCAAGTTGCTAGAAAGGAATCTTTAGTTATTGACACTCTTTTGCAAAAAAGCTTCATCTCAGGGAGATAAATACTTTTTGACGATATGGCTATATCTTTTTAAAATGTTGCAGGATCACAATGATTTTGACTTATATTATGCAGAATCAAGCCCTTTTCAACATATTTCAGCACCAGCAAGCTGCTAGAAAGGAATCTTTAGTTATTTACACTCTGTTGCAAAAAAGCTTCAACTCAGTGAGATAAACACTTTTTGACCATATGGCTATATCTTTTTAAAATGTTGCAGGATCACAATGATTTTGACTTATATTATGCAGAATCAAGCCCTTTTCAACGTATTTCAGCACCAGCAAGCTGCTAGAAAGGAATCTTTAGTTATTGACACTCTGTTGCAAAAAAGCTTCAACTCAGTGAGATAAACACTTTTTGACCATATGGCTATATCTTGTTAAAATGTTGCAGGATCACAATGATTTTGACTTATATTATGCAGAATCAAGCCCTTTTCAACATATTTCAGCACCAGCAAGCTGCTAGAAAGGAATCTTTAGTTATTTACACTCTGTTGCAAAAAAGCTTCAACTCAGTGAGATAAACACTTTTTGACCGTATGGCTATATCTTTTTAAAATGTTGCAGGATCACAATGATTTTGACTTATATTATGCAGAATCAAGCCCTTTTCAACATATTTCAGCACCAGCAAGTTGCTAGAAAGGAATCTTTAGTTATTTACACTCTTTTGCAAAAAAGCTTCATCTCAGGGAGATAAACACTTTTTGACCATATGGCTATATCTTTTTAAAATGTTGCAGGATCACAATGATTTTGACTTATATTATGCAGAATCAAGCCCTTTTCAACATATTTCAGCACCAGCAAGCTGCTAGAAAGGAATCTTTAGTTATTTACACTCTGTTGCAAAAAAGCTTCAACTCAGTGAGATAAACACTTTTTGACCGTATGGCTATATCTTTTTAAAATGTTGCAGGATCACAATGATTTTGACTCATATTATGCAGAATCAAGCCCTTTTCAACATATTTCAGCACCAGCAAGCTGCTAGAAAGGAATCTTTAGTTATTTACACTCTGTTGCAAAAAAGCTTCAACTCAGTGAGATAAACACTTTTTGACCATATGGCTATATCTTTTTAAAATGTTGCAGGATCACAATGATTTTGACTTATATTATGCAGAATCAAGCCCTTTTCAACATATTTCAGCACCAGCAAGCTGCTAGAAAGGAATCTTTAGTTATTTACACTCTGTTGCAAAAAAGCTTCAACTCAGTGAGATAAACACTTTTTGACCATATGGCTATATCTTTTTAAAATGTTGCAGGATCACAATGATTTTGACTTATATTATGCAGAATCAAGCCCTTTTCAACATATTTCAGCACCAGCAAGCTGCTAGAAAGGAATCTTTAGTTATTTACACTCTGTTGCAAAAAAGCTTCAACTCAGTGAGATAAACACTTTTTGACCGTATGGCTATATCTTTTTAAAATGTTGCAGGATCACAATGATTTTGACTTATATTATGCAGAATCAAGCCCTTTTCAACATATTTCAGCACCAGCAAGCTGCTAGAAAGGAATCTTTAGTTATTTACACTCTGTTGCAAAAAAGCTTCAACTCAGTGAGATAAATACTTTTTGACCGTATGGCTATATCTTTTTAAAATGTTGCAGGATCACAATGATTTTGACATATATTATGCAGAATCAAGCCCTTTTCAACATATTTCAGCACCAGCAAGTTGCTAGAAAGGAATCTTTAGTTATTGACACTCTTTTGCAAAAAAGCTTCATCTCAGGGAGATAAACACTTTTTGACCATATGGCTATATCTTTTTAAAATGTTGCAGGATCACAATGATTTTGACTTATATTATGCAGAATCAAGCCCTTTTCAACATATTTCAGCACCAGCAAGCTGCTAGAAAGGAATCTTTAGTTATTTACACTCTGTTGCAAAAAAGCTTCAACTCAGTGAGATAAATACTTTTTGACGATATGGCTATATCTTTTTAAAATGTTGCAGGATCACAATGATTTTGACTTATATTATGCAGAATCAAGCCCTTTTCAACATATTTCAGCACCAGCAAGTTGCTAGAAAGGAATCTTTAGTTATTGACACTCTTTTGCAAAAAAGCTTCAACTCAGTGAGATAAACACTTTTTGACCATATGGCTATATCTTTTTAAAATGTTGCAGGATCACAATGATTTTGACTTATATTATGCAGAATCAAGCCCTTTTCAACATATTTCAGCACCAGCAAGCTGCTAGAAAGGAATCTTTAGTTATTTACACTCTGTTGCAAAAAAGCTTCAACTCAGTGAGATAAACACTTTTTGACCATATGGCTATATCTTTTTAAAATGTTGCAGGATCACAATGATTTTGACTTATATTATGCAGAATCAAGCCCTTTTCAACATATTTCAGCACCAGCAAGCTGCTAGAAAGGAATCTTTAGTTATTTACACTCTGTTGCAAAAAAGCTTCAACTCAGTGAGATAAACACTTTTTGACCATATGGCTATATCTTTTTAAAATGTTGCAGGATCACAATGATTTTGACTTATATTATGCAGAATCAAGCCCCTTTAGACATATTTCAGCACCAGCAAGCTGCTAGAAAGGAATCTTTAGTTATTTACACTCTGTTGCAAAAAAGCTTCAACTCAGTGAGATAAACACTTTTTGACCGTATGGCTATATCTTTTTAAAATGTTGCAGGATCACAATGATTTTGACTTATATTATGCAGAATCAAGCCCTTTTCAACATATTTCAGCACCAGCAAGCTGCTAGAAAGGAATCTTTAGTTATTTACACTCTGTTGCAAAAAAGCTTCAACAAAGTGAGATAAATACTTTTTGACCGTATGGCTATATCTTTTTAAAATGTTGCAGGATCACAATGATTTTGACATACATTATGCAGAATCAAGCCCTTTTCAACATATTTCAGCACCAGCGAGTTGCTAGAAAGGAATCTTTAGTTATTGACACTCTTTTGCAAAAAAGGTTCATCTCAGGGAGATAAACACTTTTTGACCATATGGCTATATCTTTTTAAAATGTTGCAGGATCACAATGATTTTGACTTATATTATGCAGAATCAAGCCCTTTTCAACATATTTCAGCACCAGCAAGCTGCTAGAAAGGAATCTTTAGTTATTTATACTCTGTTGCAAAAAAGCTTCAACTCAGTGAGATAAACACTTTTTGACCATATGGCTATATCTTTTTAAAATGTTGCAGGATCACAATGATTTTGACTTATATTATGCAGAATCAAGCCCTTTTCAACATATTTCAGCACCAGCAAGCTGCTAGAAAGGAATCTTTAGTTATTTACACTCTGTTGCAAAAAAGCTTCAACTCAGTGAGATAAACACTTTTTGACCATATGGCTATATCTTTTTAAAATGTTGCAGGATCACAATGATTTTGACTTATATTATGCAGAATCAAGCCCTTTTCAACATATTTCAGCACCAGCAAGCTGCTAGAAAGGAATCTTTAGTTATTTACACTCTGTTGCAAAAAAGCTTCAACTCAGTGAGATAAACACTTTTTGACCGTATGGCTATATCTTTTTAAAATGTTGCAGGATCACAATGATTTTGACTTATATTATGCAGAATCAAGCCCTTTTCAACATATTTCAGCACCAGCAAGCTGCTAGAAAGGAATCTTTAGTTATTTACACTCTGTTGCAAAAAAGCTTCAACTCAGTGAGATAAATACTTTTTGACCGTATGGCTATATCTTTTTAAAATGTTGCAGGATCACAATGATTTTGACATATATTATGCAGAATCAAGCCCTTTTCAACATATTTCAGCACCAGCAAGTTGCTAGAAAGGAATCTTTAGTTATTGACACTCTTTTGCAAAAAAGCTTCATCTCAGGGAGATAAACACTTTTTGACCATATGGCTATATCTTTTTAAAATGTTGCAGGATCACAATGATTTTGACTTATATTATGCAGAATCAAGCCCTTTTCAACATATTTCAGCACCAGCAAGCTGCTAGAAAGGAATCTTTAGTTATTTACACTCTGTTGCAAAAAAGCTTCAACTCAGTGAGATAAATACTTTTTGACGATATGGCTATATCTTTTTAAAATGTTGCAGGATCACAATGATTTTGACTTATATTATGCAGAATCAAGCCCTTTTCAACATATTTCAGCACCAGCAAGTTGCTAGAAAGGAATCTTTAGTTATTGATACTCTTTTGCAAAAAAGCTTCAACTCAGTGAGATAAACACTTTTTGACCATATGGCTATATCTTTTTAAAATGTTGCAGGATCACAATGATTTTGACTTATATTATGCAGAATCAAGCCCTTTTCAACATATTTCAGCACCAGCAAGCTGCTAGAAAGGAATCTTTAGTTATTTACACTCTGTTGCAAAAAAGCTTCAACTCAGTGAGATAAACACTTTTTGACCGTATGGCTATATCTTTTTAAAATGTTGCAGGATCACAATGATTTTGACTTATATTATGCAGAATCAAGCCCTTTTCAACATATTTCAGCACCAGCAAGCTGCTAGAAAGGAATCTTTAGTTATTTACACTCTGTTGCAAAAAAGCTTCAACTCAGTGAGATAAACACTTTTTGACCATATGGCTATATCTTTTTAAAATGTTGCAGGATCACAATGATTTTGACTTATATTATGCAGAATCAAGCCCTTTTCAACATATTTCAGCACCAGCAAGCTGCTAGAAAGGAATCTTTAGTTATTTACACTCTGTTGCAAAAAAGCTTCAACTCAGTGAGATAAACACTTTTTGACCGTATGGCTATATCTTTTTAAAATGTTGCAGGATCACAATGATTTTGACTTATATTATGCAGAATCAAGCCCTTTTCAACATATTTCAGCACCAGCAAGCTGCTAGAAAGGAATCTTTAGTTATTTACACTCTGTTGCAAAAAAGCTTCAACTCAGTGAGATAAATACTTTTTGACCGTATGGCTATATCTTTTTAAAATGTTGCAGGATCACAATGATTTTGACATATATTATGCAGAATCAAGCCCTTTTCAACATATTTCAGCACCAGCAAGTTGCTAGAAAGGAATCTTTAGTTATTGACACTCTTTTGCAAAAAAGCTTCATCTCAGGGAGATAAACACTTTTTGACCATATGGCTATATCTTTTTAAAATGTTGCAGGATCACAATGATTTTGACTTATATTATGCAGAATCAAGCCCTTTTCAACATATTTCAGCACCAGCAAGCTGCTAGAAAGGAATCTTTAGTTATTTACACTCTGTTGCAAAAAAGCTTCAACTCAGTGAGATAAATACTTTTTGACGATATGGCTATATCTTTTTAAAATGTTGCAGGATCACAATGATTTTGACTTATATTATGCAGAATCAAGCCCTTTTCAACATATTTCAGCACCAGCAAGTTGCTAGAAAGGAATCTTTAGTTATTGACACTCTTTTGCAAAAAAGCTTCAACTCAGTGAGATAAACACTTTTTGACCATATGGCTATATCTTTTTAAAATGTTGCAGGATCACAATGATTTTGACTTATATTATGCAGAATCAAGCCCTTTTCAACATATTTCAGCACCAGCAAGCTGCTAGAAAGGAATCTTTAGTTATTTACACTCTGTTGCAAAAAAGCTTCAACTCAGTGAGATAAACACTTTTTGACCATATGGCTATATCTTTTTAAAATGTTGCAGGATCACAATGATTTTGACTTATATTATGCAGAATCAAGCCCTTTTCAACATATTTCAGCACCAGCAAGCTGCTAGAAAGGAATCTTTAGTTATTTACACTCTGTTGCAAAAAAGCTTCAACTCAGTGAGATAAACACTTTTTGACCATATGGCTATATCTTTTTAAAATGTTGCAGGATCACAATGATTTTGACTTATATTATGCAGAATCAAGCCCCTTTAGACATATTTCAGCACCAGCAAGCTGCTAGAAAGGAATCTTTAGTTATTTACACTCTGTTGCAAAAAAGCTTCAACTCAGTGAGATAAACACTTTTTGACCGTATGGCTATATCTTTTTAAAATGTTGCAGGATCACAATGATTTTGACTTATATTATGCAGAATCAAGCCCTTTTCAACATATTTCAGCACCAGCAAGCTGCTAGAAAGGAATCTTTAGTTATTTACACTCTGTTGCAAAAAAGCTTCAACTCAGTGAGATAAATACTTTTTGACCGTATGGCTATATCTTTTTAAAATGTTGCAGGATCACAATGATTTTGACATATATTATGCAGAATCAAGCCCTTTTCAACATATTTCAGCACCAGCGAGTTGCTAGAAAGGAATCTTTAGTTATTGACACTCTTTTGCAAAAAAGGTTCATCTCAGGGAGATAAACACTTTTTGACCATATGGCTATATCTTTTTAAAATGTTGCAGGATCACAATGATTTTGACTTATATTATGCAGAATCAAGCCCTTTTCAACATATTTCAGCACCAGCAAGCTGCTAGAAAGGAATCTTTAGTTATTTATACTCTGTTGCAAAAAAGCTTCAACTCAGTGAGATAAACACTTTTTGACCATATGGCTATATCTTTTTAAAATGTTGCAGGATCACAATGATTTTGACTTATATTATGCAGAATCAAGCCCTTTTCAACATATTTCAGCACCAGCAAGCTGCTAGAAAGGAATCTTTAGTTATTTACACTCTGTTGCAAAAAAGCTTCAACTCAGTGAGATAAACACTTTTTGACCATATGGCTATATCTTTTTAAAATGTTGCAGGATCACAATGATTTTGACTTATATTATGCAGAATCAAGCCCTTTTCAACATATTTCAGCACCAGCAAGCTGCTAGAAAGGAATCTTTAGTTATTTACACTCTGTTGCAAAAAAGCTTCAACTCAGTGAGATAAACACTTTTTGACCGTATGGCTATATCTTTTTAAAATGTTGCAGGATCACAATGATTTTGACTTATATTATGCAGAATCAAGCCCTTTTCAACATATTTCAGCACCAGCAAGCTGCTAGAAAGGAATCTTTAGTTATTTACACTCTGTTGCAAAAAAGCTTCAACTCAGTGAGATAAATACTTTTTGACCGTATGGCTATATCTTTTTAAAATGTTGCAGGATCACAATGATTTTGACATATATTATGCAGAATCAAGCCCTTTTCAACATATTTCAGCACCAGCAAGTTGCTAGAAAGGAATCTTTAGTTATTGACACTCTTTTGCAAAAAAGCTTCATCTCAGGGAGATAAACACTTTTTGACCATATGGCTATATCTTTTTAAAATGTTGCAGGATCACAATGATTTTGACTTATATTATGCAGAATCAAGCCCTTTTCAACATATTTCAGCACCAGCAAGCTGCTAGAAAGGAATCTTTAGTTATTTACACTCTGTTGCAAAAAAGCTTCAACTCAGTGAGATAAATACTTTTTGACGATATGGCTATATCTTTTTAAAATGTTGCAGGATCACAATGATTTTGACTTATATTATGCAGAATCAAGCCCTTTTCAACATATTTCAGCACCAGCAAGTTGCTAGAAAGGAATCTTTAGTTATTGATACTCTTTTGCAAAAAAGCTTCAACTCAGTGAGATAAACACTTTTTGACCATATGGCTATATCTTTTTAAAATGTTGCAGGATCACAATGATTTTGACTTATATTATGCAGAATCAAGCCCTTTTCAACATATTTCAGCACCAGCAAGCTGCTAGAAAGGAATCTTTAGTTATTTACACTCTGTTGCAAAAAAGCTTCAACTCAGTGAGATAAACACTTTTTGACCGTATGGCTATATCTTTTTAAAATGTTGCAGGATCACAATGATTTTGACTTATATTATGCAGAATCAAGCCCTTTTCAACATATTTCAGCACCAGCAAGTTGCTAGAAAGGAATCTTTAGTTATTTACACTCTGTTGCAAAAAAGCTTCAACTCAGTGAGATAAATACTTTTTGACGATATGGCTATATCTTTTTAAAATGTTGCAGGATCACAATGATTTTGACTTATATTATGCAGAATCAAGCCCTTTTCAACATATTTCAGCACCAGCAAGTTGCTAGAAAGGAATCTTTAGTTATTGACACTCTTTTGCAAAAAAGCTTCATCTCAGGGAGATAAATACTTTTTGACGATATGGCTATATCTTTTTAAAATGTTGCAGGATCACAATGATTTTGACTTATATTATGCAGAATCAAGCCCTTTTCAACATATTTCAGCACCAGCAAGCTGCTAGAAAGGAATCTTTAGTTATTTACACTCTGTTGCAAAAAAGCTTCAACTCAGTGAGATAAACACTTTTTGACCGTATGGCTATATCTTTTTAAAATGTTGCAGGATCACAATGATTTTGACTTATATTATGCAGAATCAAGCCCTTTTCAACATATTTCAGCACCAGCAAGTTGCTAGAAAGGAATCTTTAGTTATTTACACTCTGTTGCAAAAAAGCTTCAACTCAGTGAGATAAATACTTTTTGACGATATGGCTATATCTTTTTAAAATGTTGCAGGATCACAATGATTTTGACTTATATTATGCAGAATCAAGCCCTTTTCAACATATTTCAGCACCAGCAAGCTGCTAGAAAGGAATCTTTAGTTATTTACACTCTGTTGCAAAAAAGCTTCAACTCAGTGAGATAAACACTTTTTGACCGTATGGCTATATCTTTTTAAAATGTTGCAGGATCACAATGATTTTGACTTATATTATGCAGAATCAAGCCCTTTTCAACATATTTCAGCACCAGCAAGTTGCTAGAAAGGAATCTTTAGTTATTTACACTCTGTTGCAAAAAAGCTTCAACTCAGTGAGATAAATACTTTTTGACGATATGGCTATATCTTTTTAAAATGTTGCAGGATCACAATGATTTTGACTTATATTATGCAGAATCAAGCCCTTTTCAACATATTTCAGCACCAGCAAGCTGCTAGAAAGGAATCTTTAGTTATTTACACTCTGTTGCAAAAAAGCTTCAACTCAGTGAGATAAACACTTTTTGACCATATGGCTATATCTTTTTAAAATGTTGCAGGATCACAATGATTTTGACTTATATTATGCAGAATCAAGCCCTTTTCAACATATTTCAGCACCAGCAAGCTGCTAGAAAGGAATCTTTAGTTATTTACACTCTGTTGCAAAAAAGCTTCAACTCAGTGAGATAAAAACTTTTTGACCGTATGGCTATATCTTTTTAAAATGTTGCAGGATCACAATGATTTTGACTTATATTATGCAGAATCAAGCCCTTTTCAACATATTTCAGCACCAGCAAGCTGCTAGAAAGGAATCTTTAGTTATTGACACTGTAATGATCCCCGTAATTTCGTGGCGGCACAGATCTTGACTGCTGGTGTAGTTTTAAAGTTTTATTCGCAACCGTTGAAAAACAAAACGTAAAAACTCAAACCATCACCACCGTAAGAGCCTGTGCTCTATTACGGGTTCATATCAAAAAATAGAAAAATAAAAACTTCGCGTAGAGGATGCAGTAACTTTCTCCCGTAAGCGCTATCGCAATAACAACCGTTTTTCCGGCGGAAGTGAGAAAATAAAATCCTCTTACCAAAATAAAATATCAAATTCGGAAAACACAATCAAACAATTTACCTAAAATAATAACACATTTCAGGTGGTTATTTACACTCCCACCAAATTACAGTGTTTCATATGGAAATGTTAAACACGTAATTTCCACATCAACAAAATAACCTGTTAAAACATTTACTGTACAACACAGTTAACTATACTACATTACATAACTACAATGGGTTCAATCTGCCTCTAGCAACAAAACTAATTTTTGGACGGGGCGCTCCACTGATGAAAGGTTGTTGGTGCGCTCTCCCTGCTGATTCAGTTCCTTATCGCCAAGCAGGATTTTTACCCGTCTCACAAGTCCATCTTGACCCTTAAGGATTTCCGAGACTCTGCCTAGTCTCCACTGGTTCCTGGGCAAAGTGTCATCAGTGTCCATGACTATATCTCCAACCTCCAGGTTCCTTTTTATACTATGCCAGCGCTGTCTCACCGTGATGTTGTGGAGATACTCCCTTTTCCATCTACTCCAAAATTGCTCCGTCAAGTATTGCACCTGACGCCATCTCTTTCTTCCGTAAAGATACGGTCTTTCAAAGGTGCCAGGAGGAGGTAAGGCAGTAGTGGATTTCATTGAGATCAGGTGGTTAGGAGTCAGTGGTTCTAGACTATTAGGGTCGTTCAGAGTGTCAACAGTGAGTGGACGGCTGTTTATTATGGCCATAGTCTCATAAAGGAAAGTGCGTAACGAAGTATCATTGAGCCTACCAGGGGACAATAGCAGGGTGGCATTGAGGACACTTCTTACAGTCCTAATCTGTCGTTCCCATACACCCCCGGCGTGGCTGGCGTGAGGTGCATTCACTACAAACTCACACTGTTTCTCTGCGAGGAATGTATTCAGTCTGTCCATGTCCAATTCCTTTAGTGCAGCATTCAGTTCATTTTTTGCACCCATAAAGTTAGTGCCTTGATCACATTTAATTTGTCTTACAGCACCTCTTAAAGCGATGAAGCATCTCAGTCCATTAATGAATGTGTCTGTAGACATATCTTCTAACATCTCAATGTGAACTGCTCTAGAGCACAAACAGGTGAGAATTAGACCATACCTCTTGTGTTGTTTTCTCCCTTGATTTGTCCAGAAGGGACCAAAACAGTCCATGCCACAATATGTGAACGGAGCAGACGGTTCTGTTCGTTCCACTGGAAGGTCACTCATTCTTTGGCTTTCAACAGGCCTTCTCAGCCGTCGGCAAACAACACAGTGGCGGATGCAGGTTGCCACTGCTCTGCTCAGTCCACAGATCCAATAGCCATTGGACCTGATCTCATTGATGGTGAAGCCTTTACCCTGATGTCTCACTCTTTCGTGATAATGAGCAATGATGAGTTTTGCTATGTAATGTTCTTGTGGTATGACTGTGGGGTGTTTAAATGAGGCTGGGAAAGATGAGCGGCTGAGCCTACCTCCCACCTTGAGCACACCCTCTGTGTCTACGAAAACATCAAGATGACTCAGCTTGTTGTTCCTTGGAAGTTGATGACCTCTGCGCAGAAAGTTCATTTCTCTTGGGTATGCTTGATTTTGCAGGTCTTTAATGATGAGTTGCTCTGCACTTTGTCTTTCACTGACTGTTGAGAGGGCATTAGATTTATCCTTACGAGCACGTCGCAAAAGGCGTGCCACCGCTCTGACAGCCTGAGACCAAGATGAAAATTTACAGAGTCTGTCCACAAGGTTGACTTGCACTGAGGTCTCTGCCTGAAAGGTCTGAGCCTTTTTAACTTCTGGGTCACCCACGGGTAGCTCTGTAGGTACTTCCGGCATTTCTATTTTATTTTTCCAAAGAAAGCTAGGGCCAGTAAACCAATCAGATGAGAGCAACTCGTCCACTGTTGTCCCCCGAGAAGCGCAGTCTGCTGGGTTGTCTTCGGATGGTACGTAGAACCATTGTTTAGCGTCTGAGAAATGACAAATTTTCTGCACCCTATTTGCTACAAAGGTGTGAAAACGGCGGGCATCATTATTAATGTAGCCTAAGACAACCTTTGAGTCTGTCCAATAGAACTCCTCAATATCAGCATAGCCTAATTCTTCTTTAAGCATATTGCTCACCCTGACTGAGACCACAGCTGCGGTGAGCTCCATCCTTGGTATAGTTGTTACTTTCAGCGGTGAGACACGTGCCTTTCCCAGGAGAAGAGTGCAATGTATGTCTCCCCCTTTACTAATCAGTCTCTGGTAAGTACATTGACCATAGCCAGCAGTACTGGCATCAGAGAAGTGATGTAATTCTGCTTTAATTACCTCTCCAAAGCCAGCCGGCCGATAACAACGAGCTATGTGTATTTTTTCCAGCTTCACAAGGTCACCCTGCCATTTCTCCCACCGTGACTTTAACCTCTCTGGGATTGGGTCATCCCATCCTGTTCCTCGATGGCACATTTCCTGGAGAACTTTCTTTCCAACGAGGAGATAAGGTGCAATGAAGCCCAGCGGGTCGTACACGGAGGCGACGGATGACAGGATGCCCCGTCGTGTTGCTGGTTGGTCCTTAGGTGTGATTTTAAAAGTAAAACAATCATCCTCAATGTTCCAGTGGATCCCCAGTACTCTTTCCAAGGCTGTATCACTGAATGTGAGATTCTTTGCTTTGCTGTCTGTCGCGTGTTCTGTTGCTGGGATGCTCTGCAGAACGGCACGGTTATTTGATGCAAATTTGTGCAGGCGTAGACCTCCCTTTGCGCACAGTTCACGTGCCTCCTTTGCTAGACAGATGGCCTTTTCTTCTGACTCGACACTAGCTATTCCATCATCCATATAGAAGTCTCTGGCAATGAACTGGGATCCTAGTGGATATGTGAGACTGTGTTCTTTGGCAAGCTGCTTTAATCCGTAGTTTGCACATCCTGGTGAAGATACGGCTCCAAAAAGATGAACTTTCATCCTGAACTCCTGAGCAGGTGTGCTTGTGTTGCCGTTCTCCCACCATAGGAAACGTAGGTAGTCGCGGTCATTTTCTGAGACATGGAACTGGTGAAACATCTTCTCAATGTCACACATTAAAGCAACGGGATGCTGCCGGAAACGAATAAGTACTCCCGTCAGACTGTTGATCATGTCTGGGCCTGACAAAAGGTGTTCATTGAGACTGTGACCTTTATACTTAGCTGAGCAGTCGAATACTACTCTAAGCTTTTCAGGCTTTTTGGGGTGGTAAACACCATGGTGAGGTATGTACCACCTTTCTCCCTCAGTGCCTTCCATACGTACCTTTTCTACGTCACCCCTTTCAATGATGTCCTTCATGTATTTCGCATAGTCCTTCTTGTATTTTTCATCTGCAATGAACTTTCCTTTCAGGTGGTTAAGTCTCATAGAAGCAAGCTGCTTGTTGTCAGGTAAAGACGGCCTTTCTTTGAATGGGAGGGGCATTTCATAATGTCCATGTTCGTTTTTCCTTATATTTTCCCTTAACTTATCAAGAAAGATCAAATCCTGTTGGGAGACGGTTTTGTCCTTTTCCAGAGTGTCTCTGAAATCAGTCTCTAGAACCTTGAGAGCATCCAAAGGGGTCGTGGCAGGTAGCTCCTTCACGATTACTCTGTGGCAGTGACTGGTTAATGATGAGTTGGAGAGAGGAGCTGAACAGCCAACAATAGTCCATCCTAAGTCTGTGAGAACGGCAAAGGGTTCGTCATCCTTTCCAGTTATGACTTGTCTGGGTACAAGTGTTCTTGGACAGTTGTAGCCGATCAGTAACCCCACTTCACAACTCAGCAGCGGTGGTATTTGGTCAGCTATTGGGGTGAAATGGCGCCATTTTTGGGCTGTTTCATGGGTTGGAATATGTTCTCTGTTGGCAGGTATGCAGTCTTTGGTGTAGACAGGGGGTAAACTAATGTGCACAGTGGAATGGAAACCTCTCACACGTAGACCAGATGCTCTTTCACTTTTTAAAACCATATTCTCTCCCATCATAGTGGTGAGCCTTAGTTTAACTGGGTAGGTAGTTAGCTGCAGTTCATTACTCACATCTCGTTCGATAAATGTTGTGTCGCTTTGTGTGTCCAGCAGGGCGTACACAAGTTTCTCTCTGGATGGATCCCTTTCATTTGAGACCCACACTGGCACTATCATGGAGGTGTTTGCTGCCTGACCTTGACTGGTGACGTTGAGGGACACAGCAGATGTAGGCTCTGTTTCAGTGTGTTGTGTGGTATCTCTTTTGTTTTCCTTTACCTTATTTTCACCCTTTTGGTAGCTGTTGTCGTGAAGACAGGTAGGATGTCGACCTTTGCACAAGCCACATGAGAGACGGGATCTGCATTCTTTCACACCATGACCAGGTTTCAAGCAGCCGTAGCACAGTTTGTTGTTCTTGACATAGGCCCTCCTATATTCCAGTGTCTCTTTCAGGAAGTCTGGGCATTTGCAGAGTAGATGATTATTATTCTGACATAACAAACATGCAGTTTTGACCCTTTCTTTCATCATTGTCTGACTGTTATTGTTCACCACTGTTTGTGTGTTGAAGACACTGATTTTGTTCCTTTTGTTGAACCTTGTGTTCACCTTGTCATAGCAGGATTCAGATGAATGGAGAGCAAAAAGGGAAGTGACTGGATTGCAGGCGGTTTCTGACTCAATGGACATGAATTTGGCAAATTCTTCGAAGTTGGGAAAATCCTTTCCCTGTGAGAGACAGACAGTTACCTGGCGGTTCCACCGAGATGCTAACCATTCAGGCAGTTTCCTTATCAACTTCTGATTTTCTTCACAATCATTTAGGATATTCAAACCCCTTACATGAGGCATGGCCTGCAAACAAGCATTTAAGAAATCAGAGAAATTTCTCAGTCCTTCGGCATCCTTACCCAGGATTTTAGGCCAATTGGATAACCTTTCTCGGAAGGCCCTTTGAATGATAAAGGGCTGGCCGTATCTCTGATCGAGTTTTTTCCAAGCATCACTGTAGGCTGCATCATCACTGCGATAGAAAGTACCTTCTAAACACTTCTGAGCCGAGCCCACCACATACCGTTTGAGATAATGTAGCTTATCAGCAGAGGAAATATTTTTTCTGTCTATGAGTGCTATAAATGCGGCCTTCCACTCAATGAAGTCAATTGGGTTGCCGTTAAATACAGTGGGTTCTGGTGTTGGCAATGTGTTGATAGCGATGCTGTCCTGGACAGCTTGTGCCAAGCAGGAGACGTCAATGGGAGAAGATGGAGCAACAACTTGGTGAGGCTGTGTTGGAGCAAGAAAAGGTGTATGGCTGAGTGGCAGGGGGTCATGAGGAGGCTGAAAGGGCTGGATGTTAGACCCCTCTTTAGCTTCCCTGTCATAAACCTCCAATCTGGCTTGAGCAGCTCTTAGATTTCTTTCAGCCTGCAAGTTTTCTAATTCTGTTTTATGTCTTTCTAATTCTTTTCTGTGCTCCTCCTCTAGCGCTCTTATTTTCTCTCTCTGTATCTTTTCTTCTACCAACAATTTATATTCAGCTTCCTTTGCAGCTAAATCCGCCGCTGCTTCAGCTCGCTTAGCTGCCACGCTTGTACGTTTGGAAAGACGACTGAGTTCAGAGTCAGTGCCATAAATGGAGCGAGCATAGTGTGGTTCAAGCAGCTCACGCAAGCGCTGTCCTTCATATTCTATATCATATTCGCCATCTATGCCTGTCAGTCTTTCATTTAGGATTTTCATTATATCACTTGTTACTGCTCCGCAGGCATCAACTTTGCGTCTTATTTCTGTATCAGGTGTACTAAGCATTCTCAATTCATCAAACATTTTCAAAACGTCCATCTTTGTTTTCTCTATTTCATCTGCAAGAGATGCTAGGTGCTTTTCAGAAAGCTCATGCTTGAGTTCTTGTCGTGTCTTACGAGCTATAGCCTTCCACTGATCATAGCGGTTAATAAGCTTCTTTTCCTTTCTACTTTGTTCTTCTTTACTGTATATAAGCATTTTTTCAGTGGGAATTCGCACTCGTTTTTCACCATATGGCGTTTTTCACCATATGGCTATATCTTTTTAAAATGTTGCAGGATCACAATGATTTTGACTTATATTATGCAGAATCAAGCTCTTTTCAACATATTTTTGCACCAGTAAGCTGCTAGAAAGGAATCTTTAGTTATTGACACTCTTTATCAAAAACGCTTGAACGCAGGGAGATAAACACTTTTTGACCGTATGGCTATATCTTTTCAAAATGTTGCAGGATCACAATGATTTTGACTTATATTACGCAGAATCAAGCCCTTTTCAACATATTTCAGCACCAGCAAGCTGCTAGAAAGCAATCTTTAGTTATTTACACTCTGTTGCAAAAAAGCTTCAACTCAGTGAGATAAACACTTTTTGACCATATGGCTATATCTTTTTAAAATGTTGCAGGATCACAATGAATTTGACTTATATTATGCAGAATCAAGCCCTTTTCAACATATTTCAGCACCAGCAAGCTGCTAGAAAGGAATCTTTAGTTATTTACACTCTGTTGCAAAAAAGCTTCAACTCAGTGAGATAAACACTTTTTGACCATATGGCTATATCTTTTTAAAATGTTGCAGGATCACAATGAATTTGACTTATATTATGCAGAATCAAGCCCTTTTCAACATATTTCAGCACCAGCAAGCTGCTAGAAAGGAATCTTTAGTTATTTACACTCTGTTGCAAAAAAGCTTCAACTCAGTGAGATAAACACTTTTTGACCATATGGCTATATCTTTTTAAAATGTTGCAGGATCACAATGATTTTGACTTATATTATGCAGAATCAAGCCCTTTTACACATATTTCAGCACCAGCAAGCTGCTAGAAAGGAATCTTTAGTTATTTAAACTCTGTTGCAAAAAAGCTTCAACTCAGTGAGATAAACACTTTTTGACCATATGGCTATATCTTTTTAAAATGTTGCAGGATCACAATGATTTTGACTTATATTATGCAGAATCAAGCCCTTTTCAACATATTTCAGCACCAGCAAGCTGCTAGAAAGGAATCTTTAGTTATTTACACTCTGTTGCAAAAAAGCTTCAACTCAGTGAGATAAAACACTTTTTGACCATATGGCTATATCTTTTTAAAATGTTGCAGGATCACAATGATTTTGACTTATATTATGCAGAATCAAGCCCTTTTCAACATATTTCAGCACCAGCAAGCTGCTAGAAAGGAATCTTTAGTTATTTACACTCTGTTGCAAAAAAGCTTCAACTCAGTGAGATAAACACTTTTTGACCATATGGCTATATCTTTTTAAAATGTTGCAGGATCACAATGATTTTGACTTATATTATGCAGAATCAAGCCCTTTTCAACATATTTCAGCACCAGCAAGCTGCTAGAAAGGAATCTTTAGTTATTTACACTCTGTTGCAAAAAAGCTTCAACTCAGTGAGATAAACACTTTTTGACCATATGGCTATATCTTTTTAAAATGTTGCAGGATCACAATGATTTTGACTTATATTATGCAGAATCAAGCCCTTTTACACATATTTCAGCACCAGTAAGCTGCTAGAAAGGATTCTTTAGTTATTGACACTCTTTATCAAAAACGCTTCAACGCAGGGAGATAAACACTTTTTGACCGTATGGCTATATCTTTTCAAAATGTTGCAGGATCACAATGATTTTGACTTATATTATGCAGAATCAAGCCCTTTTCAACATATTTCAGCACCAGCAAGCTGCTAGAGAGGAATCTTTAGTTATTTACACTCTGTTGCAAAAAAGCTTCAACTCAGTGAGATAAACACTTTTTGACCGTATGGCTATATCTTTTTAAAATGTTGCAGGATCACAATGATTTTGACTTATATTATGCAGAATCAAGCCCTTTTCAACATATTTCAGCACCAGCAAGCTGCTAGAAAGGAATCTTTAGTTATGTACACTCTGTTGCAAAAAAGCTTCAACTCAGTGAGATAAACACTTTTTGACCATATGGCTATATCTTTTTAAAATGTTGCAGGATCACAATGATTTTGACTTATATTATGCAGAATCAAGCCCTTTTCAACATATTTCAGCACCAGCAAGCTGCTAAGAAAGGAATCTTTAGTTATTGACACTCTTTATCAAAAACGCTTCAACTCAGGGAGATAAACACTTTTTGACCGTATGGCTATATCTTTTCAAAATGTTGCAGGATCACAATGATTTTGACTTATATTATGCAGAATCAAGCCCTTTTCAACATATTTCAGCGCCAGCAAGCTGCTAGAAAGGAATCTTTAATTATTTACACTCTTTATCAAAAACGCTTCAACTCAGGGAGATAAACACTTTTTGACCGTATGGCTATATCTTTTCAAAATGTTGCAGGATCACAATGATTTTGACTTATATTATGCAGAATCAAGCCCTTTTCAACATATTTCAGCACCAGCAAGCTGCTAGAAAGGAATCTTTAGTTATTTACACTCTGTTGCAAAAAAGCTTCAACTCAGTGAGATAAACACTTTTTGACCGTATGGCTATATCTTTTCAAAATGTTGCAGGATCACAATGATTTTGACTTATATTATGCAGAATCAAGCCCTTTTCAACATATTTCAGCACCAGCAAGCTGCTAGAGAGGAATCTTTAGTTATTTACACTCTGTTGCAAAAAAACCTTCAACTCAGTGAGATAAACACTTTTGACCATATGGCTATATCTTTTTAAAATGTTGCAGGATCACAATGATTTTGACTTATATTATGCAGAATCAAGCTCTTTTCAACATATTTCAGCACCAGTAAGCTGCTAGAAAGGAATCTTTAGTTATTGACACTCTTTATCAAAAACGCTTCAACGCAGGGAGATAAACACTTTTTGACCGTATGGCTATATCTTTTCAAAATGTTGCAGGATCACAATGATTTTGACTTATATTACGCAGAATCAAGCCCTTTTCAACATATTTCAGCACCAGCAAGCTGCTAGAGAGGAATCTTTAGTTATTTACACTCTGTTGCAAAAAAGCTTCAACTCAGTGAGATAAACACTTTTTGACCATATGGCTATATCTTTTTAAAATGTTGCAGGATCACAATGATTTTGACTCATATTATGCAGAATCAAGCCCTTTTCAACATATTTCAGCACCAGCAAGCTGCTAAGAAAGGAATCTTTAGTTATTGACACTCTTTATCAAAAACGCTTCAACTCAGGGAGATAAACACTTTTTGACCGTATGGCTATATCTTTTCAAAATGTTGCAGGATCACAATGATTTTGACTTATATTATGCAGAATCAAGCCCTTTTCAACATATTTCAGCGCCAGCAAGCTGCTAGAAAGGAATCTTTAATTATTTACACTCTTTATCAAAAACGCTTCAACTCAGGGAGATAAACACTTTTTGACCGTATGGCTATATCTTTTCAAAATGTTGCAGGATCACAATGATTTTGACTTATATTATGCAGAATCAAGCCCTTTTCAACATATTTCAGCACCAGCAAGCTGCTAGAAAGGAATCTTTAGTTATTTACACTCTGTTGCAAAAAAGCTTCAACTCAGTGAGATAAACACTTTTTGACCGTATGGCTATATCTTTTCAAAATGTTGCAGGATCACAATGATTTTGACTTATATTATGCAGAATCAAGCCCTTTTCAACATATTTCAGCACCAGCAAGCTGCTAGAGAGGAATCTTTAGTTATTTACACTCTGTTGCAAAAAAACCTTCAACTCAGTGAGATAAACACTTTTGACCATATGGCTATATCTTTTTAAAATGTTGCAGGATCACAATGATTTTGACTTATATTATGCAGAATCAAGCTCTTTTCAACATATTTCAGCACCAGTAAGCTGCTAGAAAGGAATCTTTAGTTATTGACACTCTTTATCAAAAACGCTTCAACGCAGGGAGATAAACACTTTTTGACCGTATGGCTATATCTTTTCAAAATGTTGCAGGATCACAATGATTTTGACTTATATTACGCAGAATCAAGCCCTTTTCAACATATTTCAGCACCAGCAAGCTGCTAGAGAGGAATCTTTAGTTATTTACACTCTGTTGCAAAAAAGCTTCAACTCAGTGAGATAAACACTTTTTGACCATATGGCTATATCTTTTTAAAATGTTGCAGGATCACAATGATTTTGACTCATATTATGCAGAATCAAGCCCTTTTCAACATATTTCAGCACCAGCAAGCTGCTAGAAAGGAATCTTTAGTTATTTAAACTCTGTTGCAAAAAAGCTTCAACTCAGTGAGATAAACACTTTTTGACCATATGGCTATATCTTTTTAAAATGTTGCAGGATCACAATGATTTTGACTTATATTATGCAGAATCAAGCCCTTTTCAACATATTTCAGCACCAGCAAGCTGCTAGAAAGGAATCTTTAGTTATTTAAACTCTGTTGCAAAAAAGCTTCAACTCAGTGAGATAAACACTTTTTGACCATATGGCTATATCTTTTAAAAATGTTGCAGGATCACAATGATTTTGACTTATAGTATGCAGAATCAAGCCCTTTTCAACATATTTCAGCACCAGCAAGCTGCTAGAAAGGAATCTTTAGTTATTTACACTCTGTTGCAAAAAAGCTTCAACTCAGTGAGATAAACACTTTTTGACCATATGGCTATATCTTTTTAAAATGTTGCAGGATCACAATGATTTTGACTTATATTATGCAGAATCAAGCCCTTTTCAACATATTTCAGCACCAGCAAGCTGCTAGAAAGGAATCTTTAGTTATTTAAACTCTGTTGCAAAAAAGCTTCAACTCATTGAGATAAACACTTTTTGACCATATGGCTATATCTTTTTAAAATGTTGCAGGATCACAATGATTTTGACTTATATTATGCAGAATCAAGCCCTTTTCAACATATTTCAGCACCAGCAAGCTGCTAGAAAGGAATCTTTAGTTATTGACACTCTTTATCAAAAACGCTTCAACTCAGGGAGATAAACACTTTTTGACCGTATGGCTATATCTTTTTAAAATGTTGCAGGATCACAATGATTTTGACTCATATTATGCAGAATCAAGCCCTTTTCAACATATTTCAGCACCAGCAAGCTGCTAGAAAGGAATCTTTAGTTATTTACACTCTGTTGCAAAAAAGCTTCAACTCAGTGAGATAAACACTTTTTGACCATATGGCTATATCTTTTTAAAATGTTGCAGGATCACAATGATTTTGACTTATATTATGCAGAATCAAGCCCTTTTCAACATATTTCAGCACCAGCATGCTGCTAGAAAGGAATCTATAGTTATGTACACTCTGTTGCAAAAAAGCTTCAACTCAGTGAGATAAACACTTTTTGACCATATGGCTATATCTTTTTAAAATGTTGCAAGATCACAATGATTTTGACTTATATTATGCAGAATCAAGCCCTTTTCAACATATTTCAGCACCAGCAAGCTGCTAGAAAGGAATCTTTAGTTATTTACACTCTGTTGCAAAAAAGCTTCAACTCAGTGAGATAAACACTTTTTGACCATATGGCTATATCTTTTTAAAATGTTGCAGGATCACAATGATTTTGACTTATATTATGCAGAATCAAGCCCTTTTCAACATATTTCAGCACCAGCAAGCTGCTAGAAAGGAATCTTTAGTTATTTACACTCTGTTGCAAAAAAGCTTCAACTCAGTGAGATAAACACTTTTTGACCATATGGCTATATCTTTTTAAAATGTTGCAGGATCACAATGATTTTGACTTATATTATGCAGAATCAAGCCCTTTTCAACATATTTCAGCACCAGCAAGCTGCTAGAAAGGAATCTTTAGTTATTTACACTCTGTTGCAAAAAAGCTTCAACTCAGTGAGATAAACACTTTTTGACCATATGGCTATATCTTTTTAAAATGTTGCAGGATCACAATGATTTTGACATATATTATGCAGAATCAAGCCCTTTTCAACATATTTCAGCACCAGCAAGCTGCTAGAAAGGAATCTTTAGTTATTTACACTCTGTTGCAAAAAAGCTTCAACTCAGTGAGATAAACACTTTTTGACCATATGGCTATATCTTTTTAAAATGTTGCAGGATCACAATGACTTTGACTTATATTATGCAGAATCAAGCCCTTTTCAACATATTTCAGCGCCAGCAAGCTGCTAGAAAGGAATCTTTATTTATTTACACTCTGTTGCAAAAAAGCTTCAACTCAGTGAGATAAACACTTTTTGACCATATGGCTATATCTTTTTAAAATGTTGCAGGATCACAATGATTTTGACTTATATTATGCAGAATCAAGCCCTTTTCAACATATTTCAGCACCAGCAAGCTGCTAGAAAGGAATCTTTAGTTATTTACACTCTGTTGCAAAAAAGCTTCAACTCAGTGAGATAAACACTTTTTGACCATATGGCTATATCTTTTTAAAATGTTGCAGGATCACAATGATTTTGACTTATATTATGCAGAATCAAGCCCTTTTCAACATATTTCAGCACCAGCAAGCTGCTAGAAAGGAATCTTTAGTTATTTACACTCTGTTGCAAAAAAGCTTCAACTCAGTGAGATAAACACTTTTTGACCATATGGCTATATCTTTTTAAAATGTTGCAGGATCACAATGATTTTGACTTATATTATGCAGAATCAAGCCCTTTTCAACATATTTCAGCACCAGCAAGCTGCTAGAAAGGAATCTTTAGTTATTTACACTCTGTTGCAAAAAAGCTTCAACTCAGTGAGATAAACACTTTTTGACCATATGGCTATATCTTTTTAAAATGTTGCAGGATCACAATGACTTTGACTTATATTATGCAGAATCAAGCCCTTTTCAACATATTTCAGCGCCAGCAAGCTGCTAGAAAGGAATCTTTATTTATTTACACTCTGTTGCAAAAATGCTTCAACTCAGGGAGATAAACACTTTTTGACAATATGGCTATATCTTTTCAAAATGTTGCAGGATCACAATGATTTTGACTTATATTATGCAGAATCAAGCCCTTTTCAACATATTTCAGCACCAGCAAGCTGCTAGAAAGGAATCTTTAGTTATTTTCACTCTGTTGCAAAAAAGCTTCAACTCAGTGAGATAAACACTTTTTGACCATATGGCTATATCTTTTTAAAATGTTGCAGGATCACAATGATTTTGACTTATATTATGCAGAATCAAGCCCTTTTCAACATATTTCAGCACCAGCAAGCTGCTAGAAAGGAATCTTTAGTTATTTACACTCTGTTGCAAAAAAGCTTCAACTCAGTGAGATAAACACTTTTTGACCATATGGCTATATCTTTTTAAAATGTTGCAGGATCACAATGATTTTGACTTATATTATGCAGAATCAAGCCCTTTTCAACATATTTCAGCACCAGCAAGCTGCTAGAAAGGAATCTTTAGTTATTTACACTCTTTATCAAAAAAGCTTCAACTCAGTGAGATAAACACTTTTTGACCATATGGCTATATCTTTTTAAAATGTTGCAGGATCACAATGATTTTGACTTATATTATGCAGAATCAAGCTCTTTTCAACATATTTCAGCACCAGCAAGCTGCTAGAAAGGAATCTTTAGTTATTGACACTCTTTATCAAAAACGCTTCAACGCAGGGAGATAAACACTTTTTGACCGTATGGCTATATCTTTTCAAAATGTTGCAGGATCACAATGATTTTGACTTATATTATGCAGAATCAAGCTCTTTTCAACATATTTCAGCACCAGCAAGCTGCTAGAAAGGAATCTTTAGTTATTGACACTCTTTATCAAAAACGCTTCAACGCAGGGAGATAAACACTTTTTGACCGTATGGCTATATCTTTTCAAAATGTTGCAGGATCACAATGATTTTGACTTATATTATGCAGAATCAAGCCCTTTTCAACATATTTCAGCACCAGCAAGCTGCTAGAAAGGAATCTTTAGTTATTTACACTCTGTTGCAAAAAAGCTTCAACTCAGTGAGATAAACACTTTTTGACCATATGGCTATATCTTTTTAAAATGTTGCAGGATCACAATGATTTTGACTTATATTATGCAGAATCAAGCCCTTTTCAACATATTTCAGCACCAGCAAGCTGCTAGAAAGGAATCTTTAGTTATTTACACTCTGTTGCAAAAAAGCTTCAACTCAGTGAGATAAACACTTTTTGACCATATGGCTATATCTTTTTAAAATGTTGCAGGATCACAATGAATTTGACTTATATTATGCAGAATCAAGCCCTTTTCAACATATTTCAGCACCAGCAAGCTGCTAGAAAGGAATCTTTAGTTATGTACACTCTGTTGCAAAAAAGCTTCAACTCAGTGAGATAAACACTTTTGACCATATGGCTATATCTTTTTAAAATGTTGCAGGATCACAATGATTTTGACTTATATTATGCAGAATCAAGCCCTTTTCAACATATTTCAGCACCAGCAAGCTGCTAGAAAGGAATCTTTAGTTATTTACACTCTGTTGCAAAAAAGCTTCAACTCAGTGAGATAAACACTTTTTGACCATATGGCTATATCTTTTTAAAATGTTGCAGGATCACAATGATTTTGACTTATATTATGCAGAATCAAGCCCTTTTCAACATATTTCAGCACCAGCAAGCTGCTAGAAAGGAATCTTTAGTTATGTACACTCTGTTGCAAAAAAGCTTCAACTCAGTGAGATAAACACTTTTTGACCATATGGCTATATCTTTTTAAAATGTTGCAGGATCACAATGAATTTGACTTATATTATGCAGAATCAAGCCCTTTTCAACATATTTCAGCACCAGCAAGCTGCTAGAAAGGAATCTTTAGTTATTTACACTCTGTTGCAAAAAAGCTTCAACTCAGTGAGATAAACACTTTTTGACCATATGGCTATATCTTTTTAAAATGTTGCAGGATCACAATGAATTTGACTTATATTATGCAGAATCAAGCCCTTTTCAACATATTTCAGCACCAGCAAGCTGCTAGAAAGGAATCTTTAGTTATTTACACTCTGTTGCAAAAAAGCTTCAACTCAGTGAGATAAACACTTTTTGACCATATGGCTATATCTTTTTAAAATGTTGCAGGATCACAATGAATTTGACTTATATTATGCAGAATCAAGCCCTTTTCAACATATTTCAGCACCAGCAAGCTGCTAGAAAGGAATATTTAGTTATTTACACTCTGTTGCAAAAAAGCTTCAACTCAGGGAGATAAACACTTTTTGACCATATGGCTATATCTTTTTAAAATGTTGCAGGATCACAATGACTTTGACTTATATTATGCAGAATCAAGCCCTTTTCAACATATTTCAGCGCCAGCAAGCTGCTAGAAAGGAATCTTTATTTATTTACACTCTGTTGCAAAAATGCTTCAACTCAGGGAGATAAACACTTTTTGACAATATGGCTATATCTTTTCAAAATGTTGCAGGATCACAATGATTTTGACTTATATTATGCAGAATCAAGCCCTTTTCAACATATTTCAGCACCAGCAAGCTGCTAGAAAGGAATCTTTAGTTATTTTCACTCTGTTGCAAAAAAGCTTCAACTCAGTGAGATAAACACTTTTTGACCATATGGCTATATCTTTTTAAAATGTTGCAGGATCACAATGATTTTGACTTATATTATGCAGAATCAAGCCCTTTTCAACATATTTCAGCACCAGCAAGCTGCTAGAAAGGAATCTTTAGTTATTTACACTCTGTTGCAAAAAAGCTTCAACTCAGTGAGATAAACACTTTTTGACCATATGGCTATATCTTTTTAAAATGTTGCAGGATCACAATGATTTTGACTTATATTATGCAGAATCAAGCCCTTTTCAACATATTTCAGCACCAGCAAGCTGCTAGAAAGGAATCTTTAGTTATTTACACTCTTTATCAAAAAAGCTTCAACTCAGTGAGATAAACACTTTTTGACCATATGGCTATATCTTTTTAAAATGTTGCAGGATCACAATGATTTTGACTTATATTATGCAGAATCAAGCTCTTTTCAACATATTTCAGCACCAGCAAGCTGCTAGAAAGGAATCTTTAGTTATTGACACTCTTTATCAAAAACGCTTCAACGCAGGGAGATAAACACTTTTTGACCGTATGGTTATATCTTTTCAAAATGTTGCAGGATCACAATGATTTTGACTTATATTATGCAGAATCAAGCTCTTTTCAACATATTTCAGCACCAGCAAGCTGCTAGAAAGGAATCTTTAGTTATTGACACTCTTTATCAAAAACGCTTCAACGCAGGGAGATAAACACTTTTTGACCGTATGGCTATATCTTTTCAAAATGTTGCAGGATCACAATGATTTTGACTTATATTATGCAGAATCAAGCCCTTTTCAACATATTTCAGCACCAGCAAGCTGCTAGAAAGGAATCTTTAGTTATTTACACTCTGTTGCAAAAAAGCTTCAACTCAGTGAGATAAACACTTTTTGACCATATGGCTATATCTTTTTAAAATGTTGCAGGATCACAATGATTTTGACTTATATTATGCAGAATCAAGCCCTTTTCAACATATTTCAGCACCAGCAAGCTGCTAGAAAGGAATCTTTAGTTATTTACACTCTGTTGCAAAAAAGCTTCAACTCAGTGAGATAAACACTTTTTGACCATATGGCTATATCTTTTTAAAATGTTGCAGGATCACAATGATTTTGACTTATATTATGCAGAATCAAGCCCTTTTCAACATATTTCAGCACCAGCAAGCTGCTAGAAAGGAATCTTTAGTTATGTACACTCTGTTGCAAAAAAGCTTCAACTCAGTGAGATAAACACTTTTGACCATATGGCTATATCTTTTTAAAATGTTGCAGGATCACAATGATTTTGACTTATATTATGCAGAATCAAGCCCTTTTCAACATATTTCAGCACCAGCAAGCTGCTAGAAAGGAATCTTTAGTTATTTACACTCTGTTGCAAAAAAGCTTCAACTCAGTGAGATAAACACTTTTTGACCATATGGCTATATCTTTTTAAAATGTTGCAGGATCACAATGAATTTGACTTATATTATGCAGAATCAAGCCCTTTTCAACATATTTCAGCACCAGCAAGCTGCTAGAAAGGAATCTTTAGTTATGTACACTCTGTTGCAAAAAAGCTTCAACTCAGTGAGATAAACACTTTTTGACCATATGGCTATATCTTTTTAAAATGTTGCAGGATCACAATGAATTTGACTTATATTATGCAGAATCAAGCCCTTTTCAACATATTTCAGCACCAGCAAGCTGCTAGAAAGGAATCTTTAGTTATTTACACTCTGTTGCAAAAAAGCTTCAACTCAGTGAGATAAACACTTTTTGACCATATGGCTATATCTTTTTAAAATGTTGCAGGATCACAATGAATTTGACTTATATTATGCAGAATCAAGCCCTTTTCAACATATTTCAGCACCAGCAAGCTGCTAGAAAGGAATCTTTAGTTATTTACACTCTGTTGCAAAAAAGCTTCAACTCAGTGAGATAAACACTTTTTGACCATATGGCTATATCTTTTTAAAATGTTGCAGGATCACAATGAATTTGACTTATATTATGCAGAATCAAGCCCTTTTCAACATATTTCAGCACCAGCAAGCTGCTAGAAAGGAATATTTAGTTATTTACACTCTGTTGCAAAAAAGCTTCAACTCAGGGAGATAAACACTTTTTGACCATATGGCTATATCGTTTTAAAATGTTGCAGGATCACAATGATTTTGACTTATATTATGCAGAATCAAGCCCTTTTCAACATATTTCAGCACCAGCAAGCTGCTAGAAAGGAATCTTTAGTTATTTACACTCTGTTGCAAAAAAGCTTCAACTCAGTGAGATAAACACTTTTTGACCATATGGCTATATCTTTTTAAAATGTTGCAGGATCACAATGATTTTGACTTATATTATGCAGAATCAAGCCCTTTTCAACATATTTCAGCACCAGCAAGCTGCTAGAAAGGAATATTTAGTTATTTACACTCTGTTGCAAAAAAGCTTCAACTCAGTGAAATAAACACTTTTTGACCATATGGCTATATCTTTTTAAAATGTTGCAGGATCACAATGATTTTGACTTATATTATGCAGAATCAAGCCCTTTTCAACATATTTCAGCACCAGCAAGCTGCTAGAAAGGAATCTTTAGTTATGTACACTCTGTTGCAAAAAAGCTTCAACTCAGTGAGATAAACACTTTTTGACCATATGGCTATATCTTTTTAAAATGTTGCAGGATCACAATGATTTTGACTTATATTATGCAGAATCAAGCCCTTTTCAACATATTTCAGCACCAGCAAGCTGCTAGAAAGGAATCTTTAGTTATTTACACTCTGTTGCAAAAAAGCTTCAACTCAGTGAGATAAACACTTTTTGACCATATGGCTATATCTTTTTAAAATGTTGCAGGATCACAATGATTTTGACTTATATTATGCAGAATCAAGCCCTTTTCAACATATTTCAGCACCAGCAAGCTGCTAGAAAGGAATCTTTAGTTATTTACACTCTGTTGCAAAAAAGCTTCAACTCAGTGAGATAAACACTTTTTGACCATATGGCTATATCTTTTTAAAATGTTGCAGGATCACAATGAATTTGACTTATATTATGCAGAATCAAGCCCTTTTCAACATATTTCAGCACCAGCAAGCTGCTAGAAAGGAATCTTTAGTTATGTACACTCTGTTGCAAAAAAGCTTCAACTCAGTGAGATAAACACTTTTTGACCATATGGCTATATCTTTTTAAAATGTTGCAGGATCACAATGATTTTGACTTATATTATGCAGAATCAAGCCCTTTTCAACATATTTCAGCACCAGCAAGCTGCTAGAAAGGAATCTTTAGTTATTTACACTCTGTTGCAAAAAAGCTTCAACTCAGTGAGATAAACACTTTTTGACCATATGGCTATATCTTTTTAAAATGTTGCAGGATCACAATGATTTTGACTTATATTATGCAGAATCAAGCCCTTTTCAACATATTTCAGCACCAGCAAGCTGCTAGAAAGGAATATTTAGTTATTTACACTCTGTTGCAAAAAAGCTTCAACTCAGTGAAATAAACACTTTTTGACCATATGGCTATATCTTTTTAAAATGTTGCAGGATCACAATGATTTTGACTTGTATTATGCAGAATCAAGCCCTTTTCAACATATTTCAGCACCAGCTAGCTGCTAGAAAGGAATCTTTAGTTATTTTCACTCTGTTGCAAAAAAGCTTCAACTCAGTGAGATAAACACTTTTTGACCATATGGCTATATCTTTTTAAAATGTTGCAGGATCACAATGATTTTGACTTATATTATGCAGAATCAAGCCCTTTTCAACATATTTCAGCACCAGCAAGCTGCTAGAAAGGAATCTTTAGTTATTTACACTCTGTTGCAAAAAAACTTCACCCAAGTGAGATAAACACTTTTTGACCATATGGCTATATCTTTTTAAAATGTTGCAGGATCACAATGAATTTGACTTATATTATGCAGAATCAAGCCCTTTTCAACATATTTCAGCACCAGCAAGCTTCTAGAAAGGAATCTTTAGTTATGTACACTCTGTTGCAAAAAAGCTTCAACTCAGTGAGATAAACACTTTTTGACCATATGGCTATATCTTTTTAAACTGTTGCTGGATCACAATGATTTTGACTTATATTATGCAGAATCAAGCCCTTTTCAACATATTTCAGCACCAGCAAGCTGCTAGAAAGGAATCTTTAGTTATGTACACTCTGTTGCAAAAAAGCTTCAACTCAGTGAGATAAACACTTTTTGACCATATGGCTATATCTTTTTAAAATGTTGCAGGATCACAATGATTTTGACTTATATTATGCAGAATCAAGCCCTTTTCAACATATTTCAGCACCAGCAAGCTGCTAGAAAGGAATCTTTAGTTATTTAAACTATGTTGCAAAAAAGCTTCAACTCAGTGAGATTAAAACTTTTTGACCATATGGCTATATCTTTTTAAAATGTTGCAGGATCACAATGATTTTGATTTATATTATGCAGAATCAAGCCCTTTTCAACATATTTCAGCACCAGCAAGCTGCTAGAAAGGAATCTTTAGTTATTTACACTCTGTTGCAAAAAAGCTTCAACTCAGTGAGATAAACACTTTTTGACCATATGGCTATATCTTTTTAAATTGTTGCAGGATCACAATGATTTTGACTTATATTATGCAGAATCAAGCCCTTTTCAACATATTTCAGCACCAGCAAGCTGCTAGAAAGGAATCTTTAGTTATTTACACTCTGTTGCAAAAAAGCTTCAACTCAGTGAGATAAACACTTTTTGACCATATGGCTATATCTTTTTAAAATGTTGCAGGATCACAATGATTTTGACTTATATTATGCAGAATCAAGCCCTTTTCAACATATTTCAGCACCAGCAAGCTGCTAGAAAGGAATCTTTAGTTATTTAAACTCTGTTGCAAAAAAGCTTCAACTCAGTGAGATAAACACTTTTTGACCATATGGCTATATCTTTTTAAAATGTTGCAGGATCACAATGAATTTGACTTATATTATGCAGAATCAAGCCCTTTTCAACATATTTCAGCACCAGCAAGCTGCTAGAAAGGAATCTTTAGTTATGTACACTCTGTTGCAAAAAAGCTTCAACTCAGTGAGATAAACACTTTTTGACCATATGGCTATATCTTTTTAAAATGTTGCAGGATCACAATGATTTTGACTTATATTATGCAGAATCAAGCCCTTTTCAACATATTTCAGCACCAGCAAGCTGCTAGAAAGGAATCTTTAGTTATTTTCACTCTGTTGCAAAAAAGCTTCAACTCAGTGAAATAAACACTTTTTGACCATATGGCTATATCTTTTTAAAATGTTGCAGGATCACAATGATTTTGACTTATATTATGCAGAATCAAGCCCTTTTCAACATATTTCAGCACCAGCAAGCTGCTAGAAAGGAATATTTAGTTATTTACACTCTGTTGCAAAAAAGCTTCAACTCAGTGAGATAAACACTTTTTGACCATATGGCTATATCTTTTTAAAATGTTGCAGGATCACAATGATTTTGACTTGTATTATGCAGAATCAAGCCCTTTTCAACATATTTCAGCACCAGCTAGCTGCTAGAAAGGAATCTTTAGTTATTTTCACTCTGTTGCAAAAAAGCTTCAACTCAGTGAGATAAACACTTTTTGACCATATGGCTATATCTTTTTAAAATGTTGCAGGATCACAATGATTTTGACTTATATTATGCAGAATCAAGCCCTTTTCAACATATTTCAGCACCAGCAAGCTGCTAGAAAGGAATCTTTAGTTATTTACACTCTGTTGCAAAAAAGCTTCAACTCAGTGAGATAAACACTTTTTGACCATATGGCTATATCTTTTTAAAATGTTGCAGGATCACAATGATTTTGACTTATATTATGCAGAATCAAGCCCTTTTCAACATATTTCAGCACCAGCAAGCTGCTAGAAAGGAATCTTTAGTTATTTACACTCTGTTGCAAAAAAGCTTCAACTCAGTGAGATAAACACTTTTTGACCATATGGCTATATCTTTTTAAAATGTTGCAGGATCACAATGATTTTGACTTATATTATGCAGAATCAAGCCCTTTTCAACATATTTCAGCACCAGCAAGCTGCTAGAAAGGAATCTTTAGTTATTTACACTCTGTTGCAAAAAAGCTTCAACTCAGTGAGATAAACACTTTTTGACCATATGGCTATATCTTTTTAAAATGTTGCAGGATCACAATGAATTTGACTTATATTATGCAGAATCAAGCCCTTTTCAACATATTTCAGCACCAGCAAGCTGCTAGAAAGGAATCTTTAGTTATGTACACTCTGTTGCAAAAAAGCTTCAACTCAGTGAGATAAACACTTTTTGACCATATGGCTATATCTTTTTAAAATGTTGCAGGATCACAATGATTTTGACTTATATTATGCAGAATCAAGCCCTTTTCAACATATTTCAGCACCAGCAAGCTGCTAGAAAGGAATCTTTAGTTATTTACACTCTGTTGCAAAAAAGCTTCAACTCAGTGAGATAAACACTTTTTGACCATATGGCTATATCTTTTTAAAATGTTGCAGGATCACAATGATTTTGACTTATATTATGCAGAATCAAGCCCTTTTCAACATATTTCAGCACCAGCAAGCTGCTAGAAAGGAATATTTAGTTATTTACACTCTGTTGCAAAAAAGCTTCAACTCAGTGAAATAAACACTTTTTGACCATATGGCTATATCTTTTTAAAATGTTGCAGGATCACAATGATTTTGACTTGTATTATGCAGAATCAAGCCCTTTTCAACATATTTCAGCACCAGCTAGCTGCTAGAAAGGAATCTTTAGTTATTTTCACTCTGTTGCAAAAAAGCTTCAACTCAGTGAGATAAACACTTTTTGACCATATGGCTATATCTTTTTAAAATGTTGCAGGATCACAATGATTTTGACTTATATTATGCAGAATCAAGCCCTTTTCAACATATTTCAGCACCAGCAAGCTGCTAGAAAGGAATCTTTAGTTATTTACACTCTGTTGCAAAAAAACTTCACCCAAGTGAGATAAACACTTTTTGACCATATGGCTATATCTTTTTAAAATGTTGCAGGATCACAATGAATTTGACTTATATTATGCAGAATCAAGCCCTTTTCAACATATTTCAGCACCAGCAAGCTTCTAGAAAGGAATCTTTAGTTATGTACACTCTGTTGCAAAAAAGCTTCAACTCAGTGAGATAAACACTTTTTGACCATATGGCTATATCTTTTTAAACTGTTGCTGGATCACAATGATTTTGACTTATATTATGCAGAATCAAGCCCTTTTCAACATATTTCAGCACCAGCAAGCTGCTAGAAAGGAATCTTTAGTTATGTACACTCTGTTGCAAAAAAGCTTCAACTCAGTGAGATAAACACTTTTTGACCATATGGCTATATCTTTTTAAAATGTTGCAGGATCACAATGATTTTGACTTATATTATGCAGAATCAAGCCCTTTTCAACATATTTCAGCACCAGCAAGCTGCTAGAAAGGAATCTTTAGTTATTTAAACTATGTTGCAAAAAAGCTTCAACTCAGTGAGATTAAAACTTTTTGACCATATGGCTATATCTTTTTAAAATGTTGCAGGATCACAATGATTTTGATTTATATTATGCAGAATCAAGCCCTTTTCAACATATTTCAGCACCAGCAAGCTGCTAGAAAGGAATCTTTAGTTATTTACACTCTGTTGCAAAAAAGCTTCAACTCAGTGAGATAAACACTTTTTGACCATATGGCTATATCTTTTTAAATTGTTGCAGGATCACAATGATTTTGACTTATATTATGCAGAATCAAGCCCTTTTCAACATATTTCAGCACCAGCAAGCTGCTAGAAAGGAATCTTTAGTTATTTACACTCTGTTGCAAAAAAGCTTCAACTCAGTGAGATAAACACTTTTTGACCATATGGCTATATCTTTTTAAAATGTTGCAGGATCACAATGATTTTGACTTATATTATGCAGAATCAAGCCCTTTTCAACATATTTCAGCACCAGCAAGCTGCTAGAAAGGAATCTTTAGTTATTTAAACTCTGTTGCAAAAAAGCTTCAACTCAGTGAGATAAACACTTTTTGACCATATGGCTATATCTTTTTAAAATGTTGCAGGATCACAATGAATTTGACTTATATTATGCAGAATCAAGCCCTTTTCAACATATTTCAGCACCAGCAAGCTGCTAGAAAGGAATCTTTAGTTATGTACACTCTGTTGCAAAAAAGCTTCAACTCAGTGAGATAAACACTTTTTGACCATATGGCTATATCTTTTTAAAATGTTGCAGGATCACAATGATTTTGACTTATATTATGCAGAATCAAGCCCTTTTCAACATATTTCAGCACCAGCAAGCTGCTAGAAAGGAATCTTTAGTTATTTTCACTCTGTTGCAAAAAAGCTTCAACTCAGTGAAATAAACACTTTTTGACCATATGGCTATATCTTTTTAAAATGTTGCAGGATCACAATGATTTTGACTTATATTATGCAGAATCAAGCCCTTTTCAACATATTTCAGCACCAGCAAGCTGCTAGAAAGGAATATTTAGTTATTTACACTCTGTTGCAAAAAAGCTTCAACTCAGTGAGATAAACACTTTTTGACCATATGGCTATATCTTTTTAAAATGTTGCAGGATCACAATGATTTTGACTTGTATTATGCAGAATCAAGCCCTTTTCAACATATTTCAGCACCAGCTAGCTGCTAGAAAGGAATCTTTAGTTATTTTCACTCTGTTGCAAAAAAGCTTCAACTCAGTGAGATAAACACTTTTTGACCATATGGCTATATCTTTTTAAAATGTTGCAGGATCACAATGATTTTGACTTATATTATGCAGAATCAAGCCCTTTTCAACATATTTCAGCACCAGCAAGCTGCTAGAAAGGAATCTTTAGTTATTTACACTCTGTTGCAAAAAAGCTTCAACTCAGTGAGATAAACACTTTTTGACCATATGGCTATATCTTTTTAAAATGTTGCAGGATCACAATGAATTTGACTTATATTATGCAGAATCAAGCCCTTTTCAACATATTTCAGCACCAGCAAGCTGCTAGAAAGGAATCTTTAGTTATGTACACTCTGTTGCAAAAAAGCTTCAACTCAGTGAGATAAACACTTTTTGACCATATGGCTATATCTTTTTAAAATGTTGCAGGATCACAATGATTTTGACTTATATTATGCAGAATCAAGCCCTTTTCAACATATTTCAGCACCAGCAAGCTGCTAGAAAGGAATCTTTAGTTATTTACACTCTGTTGCAAAAAAGCTTCAACTCAGTGAGATAAACACTTTTTGACCATATGGCTATATCTTTTTAAAATGTTGCAGGATCACAATGATTTTGACTTATATTATGCAGAATCAAGCCCTTTTCAACATATTTCAGCACCAGCAAGCTGCTAGAAAGGAATATTTAGTTATTTACACTCTGTTGCAAAAAAGCTTCAACTCAGTGAAATAAACACTTTTTGACCATATGGCTATATCTTTTTAAAATGTTGCAGGATCACAATGATTTTGACTTGTATTATGCAGAATCAAGCCCTTTTCAACATATTTCAGCACCAGCAAGCTGCTAGAAAGGAATCTTTAGTTATTTACACTCTGTTGCAAAAAAGCTTCAACTCAGTGAGATAAACACTTTTTGACCATATGGCTATATCTTTTTAAATTGTTGCAGGATCACAATGATTTTGACTTATATTATGCAGAATCAAGCCCTTTTCAACATATTTCAGCACCAGCAAGCTGCTAGAAAGGAATATTTAGTTATTTACACTCTGTTGCAAAAAAGCTTCAACTCAGTGAGATAAACACTTTTTGACCATATGGCTATATCTTTTTAAAATGTTGCAGGATCACAATGATTTTGACTTATATTATGCAGAATCAAGCCCTTTTCAACATATTTCAGCACCAGCAAGCTGCTAGAAAGGAATCTTTAGTTATTTTCACTCTGTTGCAAAAAAGCTTCAACTCAGTGAGATAAACACTTTTTGACCATATGGCTATATCTTTTTAAAATGTTGCAGGATCACAATGAATTTGACTTATATTATGCAGAATCAAGCCCTTTTCAACATATTTCAGCACCAGCAAGCTGCTAGAAAGGAATCTTTAGTTATGTACACTCTGTTGCAAAAAAGCTTCAACTCAGTGAGATAAACACTTTTTGACCATATGGCTATATCTTTTTAAAATGTTGCAGGATCACAATGATTTTGACTTATATTATGCAGAATCAAGCCCTTTTCAACATATTTCAGCACCAGCAAGCTGCTAGAAAGGAATCTTTAGTTATTTTCACTCTGTTGCAAAAAAGCTTCAACTCAGTGAGATAAACACTTTTTGACCATATGGCTATATCTTTTTAAAATGTTGCAGGATCACAATGATTTTGACTTATATTATGCAGAATCAAGCCCTTTTCAACATATTTCAGCACCAGCAAGCTGCTAGAAAGGAATCTTTAGTTATTTACACTCTGTTGCAAAAAAGCTTCAACTCAGTGAGATAAACACTTTTTGACCATATGGCTATATCTTTTTAAAATGTTGCAGGATCACAATGATTTTGACTTGTATTATGCAGAATCAAGCCCTTTTCAACATATTTCAGCACCAGCAAGCTGCTAGAAAGGAATCTTTAGTTATTTTCACTCTGTTGCAAAAAAGCTTCAACTCAGTGAGATAAACACTTTTTGACCATATGGCTATATCTTTTTAAAATGTTGCAGGATCACAATGATTTTGACTTATATTATGCAGAATCAAGCCCTTTTCAACATATTTCAGCACCAGCAAGGTGCTAGAAAGGAATCTTTAGTTATTTACACTCTGTTGCAAAAAAGCTTCAACTCAGTGAGATAAACACTTTTTGACCATATGGCTATATCTTTTTAAAATGTTGCAGGATCACAATGAATTTGACTTATATTATGCAGAATCAAGCCCTTTTCAACATATTTCAGCACCAGCAAGCTGCTAGAAAGGAATCTTTAGTTATGTACACTCTGTTGCAAAAAAGCTTCAACTCAGTGAGATAAACACTTTTTGACCATATGGCTATATCTTTTTAAAATGTTGCAGGATCACAATGAATTTGACTTATATTATGCAGAATCAAGCCCTTTTCAACATATTTCAGCACCAGCAAGCTGCTAGAAAGGAATCTTTAGTTATTTACACTCTGTTGCAAAAAAGCTTCAACTCAGTGAGATAAACACTTTTTGACCATATGGCTATATCTTTTTAAAATGTTGCAGGATCACAATGATTTTGACTTATATTATGCAGAATCAAGCCCTTTTCAACATATTTCAGCACCAGCAAGCTGCTAGAAAGGAATCTTTAGTTATTTACACTCTGTTGCAAAAAAGCTTCAACTCAGTGAGATAAACACTTTTTGACCATATGGCTATATCTTTTTAAAATGTTGCAGGATCACAATGAATTTGACTTATATTATGCAGAATCAAGCCCTTTTCAACATATTTCAGCACCAGCAAGCTGCTAGAAAGGAATCTTTAGTTATGTACACTCTGTTGCAAAAAAGCTTCAACTCAGTGAGATAAACACTTTTTGACCATATGGCTATATCTTTTTAAAATGTTGCAGGATCACAATGATTTTGACTTATATTATGCAGAATCAAGCCCTTTTCAACATATTTCAGCACCAGCAAGCTGCTAGAAAGGAATCTTTAGTTATTTACACTCTGTTGCAAAAAAGCTTCAACTCAGTGAGATAAACACTTTTTGACCATATGGCTATATCTTTTTAAAATGTTGCAGGATCACAATGATTTTGACTTATATTATGCAGAATCAAGCCCTTTTCAACATATTTCAGCACCAGCAAGCTGCTAGAAAGGAATATTTAGTTATTTACACTCTGTTGCAAAAAAGCTTCAACTCAGTGAAATAAACACTTTTTGACCATATGGCTATATCTTTTTAAAATGTTGCAGGATCACAATGATTTTGACTTGTATTATGCAGAATCAAGCCCTTTTCAACATATTTCAGCACCAGCAAGCTGCTAGAAAGGAATCTTTAGTTATTTTCACTCTGTTGCAAAAAAGCTTCAACTCAGTGAGATAAACACTTTTTGACCATATGGCTATATCTTTTTAAAATGTTGCAGGATCACAATGATTTTGACTTATATTATGCAGAATCAAGCCCTTTTCAACATATTTCAGCACCAGCAAGCTGCTAGAAAGGAATCTTTAGTTATTTACACTCTGTTGCAAAAAAACTTCACCTCAGTGAGATAAACACTTTTTGACCATATGGCTATATCTTTTTAAAATGTTGCAGGATCACAATGAATTTGACTTATATTATGCAGAATCAAGCCCTTTTCAACATATTTCAGCACCAGCAAGCTTCTAGAAAGGAATCTTTAGTTATTTAAACTATGTTGCAAAAAAGCTTCAACTCAGTGAGATTAAAACTTTTTGACCATATGGCTATATCTTTTTAAAATGTTGCAGGATCACAATGATTTTGATTTATATTATGCAGAATCAAGCCCTTTTCAACATATTTCAGCACCAGCAAGCTGCTAGAAAGGAATCTTTAGTTATTTACACTCTGTTGCAAAAAAGCTTCAACTCAGTGAGATAAACACTTTTTGACCATATGGCTATATCTTTTTAAATTGTTGCAGGATCACAATGATTTTGACTTATATTATGCAGAATCAAGCCCTTTTCAACATATTTCAGCACCAGCAAGCTGCTAGAAAGGAATATTTAGTTATTTACACTCTGTTGCAAAAAAGCTTCAACTCAGTGAGATAAACACTTTTTGACCATATGGCTATATCTTTTTAAAATGTTGCAGGATCACAATGATTTTGACTTATATTATGCAGAATCAAGCCCTTTTCAACATATTTCAGCACCAGCAAGCTGCTAG